>NW_024412412.1:29131598-29148653 GCF_014898765.1 Herpailurus yagouaroundi | reverse complement strand
GAGAGAGAGAGAGAGAGAGAGAGAGAGAGAATCCCAAGCAGACTCTGTGCTGTCAGCACCAAGCCCAATGCTGGGCTCAAGCTCACAAATTGTGAGATCATGACCTGAGCGGAGATAAAGGGTCAGACACTTAACTGACTCATTCACCCAGGTGCTCCAATACAAGATTATTGACAGTATTCACCATGCTGTATACTACAATCCCATGACTTATTTTATAACTGAAAATCTGTACCTCTTGATACTTTTCACCTATTTTGCTCTCACCAATCCTCCTCCCCTGTGGCAACCACCACTCTGTTATCTGTATCTATCAGTCTGGATTTCTTTCATTTTTTTTTTTTTTTTAGATTCCACTTATGAGTGAAATAATGCAGTATTTGTCCTTATCTGACTTATTTCATTTAGCATAATACCCTCTAGGGTCCATCTATACTGTCACAAATAGCAAGACATAATTCTTTTTTATGGCTGAGTAGTATTCCATTGTATATGTACATACAAATGTGTAAATAAAACATACATCTTCTTTATCTGTTCATCTATCAATGGACACTCAGGCTGTTTCCATATCTTGGCTATTTTAATTAATACTGGAATAAAACAGACATATTTATCTTTTGGAATTTGTGTTGTTTCTTCAGACAGATACCTAAAAATGGAATTACTCAATCATACAGTAGTTCTATTTTTCATTTTTGAGAAAACTCTGCTTTCCATAGGGGTTATATGAACTTACATTCCAACCAACAGTGCCCAAGGGTTCCCTTTTCTCCACATCCTTGCCAACACATTTGTTATTTCAATAAAAGCCATTCTGACAGGTATGAAGCAACATCTAATTGTGGTTTTGATTTATATTTCCTTGATGGTGTAATGCTGAGCATCTTTCCATACATCTGCCAGCCATCTGTATGTCTTCGATAGAAAAATGTCTATTCAGGGGTGCCTGGGTAGATTAGTCAGTTGAGAATCCAACTCTTCATTTTGGCTCAGGGTCATGATCCCAAGGTCATGGGATCAAGCCCTGGGTTAGGATATATTCATTCTCTTTCTCTCTCTCTCTCTCTCTCTCTCTCTCTCTCTCTCTCTCTCCCCCCTCTGCCCGACTCCCCGCCCCCTATCCCCACCTCTCGGTCTCCCTTTCTCTAGAATAATTTTTTTAATGTCTATTTAGATTCTCTGTCAATTTTTCAATTGAATTTTTTTTGGCTACTGAGCTGTAGGAATTCTTTATATATTTGGATATTAACACTTTATCAGATATATAATTTGCAAACATCTCCTCCCAATCAGTAGTTGCCTTTTCATTTTATTGATGGTTTTCTTCACTGTGCAGAAACTTTTTGCTTTAATGTAGTCCCAATAGTTTATTTTTGCATGTGTTGCCCTGGCCTTTGGAGTCATATTTAAAAAGCAATGCTGTGACTGATATTGAGGAGCTTACCACCTATGTTTTCTTCTAGGAACTGTCTTAAACTTTCAGGCTTTACATTCAAATCTTTAATTCATTTTGACTTAATTTTTGTATACGGTATAAGATAGTTGGTCCAGTTTCATTATTTTGCATGTAGCTCTCCATTTTTACCAACATCATTTATTGTTGATGTATTATATATTCTTGCCACCTTTATGGTAAATTAACTGACCACATAAATATGAGTTTATTTCTGGTACCTCTAATTCTGTTCCATTGATGTATGTATTCTGCTTTTATGCCAATAGCATATTGTTATGGTTACTATAACTTTGTAGTATAGTAGAAATCAGAGAGCATTATGCCTTCAACTTTGTTCTTCTTTCTCAAGATTGCTTTGGCTATTCAGGGTCTTTTGTGGGTCCATAGGAGTCCCGGGATTTTTTCCTTCTATTTCTGTGAAAACGGCCACTGGAATTTTCAAAGAGATTGCATTGAACCTATAGATTTTTTAGGGGCACTATAGACATTTTCATAATATTAATTATTCCAATCCATAAACATGGAATATATTTCCATGTATTTGTGTCATCTTCAATTTCTTTCATCAGGTCTTTTCACCTTCTGGGTTATATTTATTCCTAGGTATTTTACCTTTTCTGATGCACTTGTGAAGGGGATTATTTTCTGGTTTCTCTTTCTGATAGTTCATTATTTGTAATATAGAAATACAACAGATTTCTGTATATTAATTTTGATCCTGCAACTTTACTCATTTATTAGCTCTAACAGGTTTTGCTGGAGTCTCTAGAGTTTTCTATATATAGCATCATGTCACCTACAAATATCAATAGTTTTACTTCTTCCTTTCCAATTTAGATTCCTTTTATTTCTTTTTCTTGCCTAATTTCTGTGGCTAAAGTTTCCAATACTATGTTAAATACTAGGGGTTGGGGATAGTGGGCATACTGGTCTTGTTCCCAATCTTAGAAGAAAAGCTTTAATTTTTCACTGATGATGTTAGCTGTGGGTTTGTCATATATGGCCTTTATTACGTTTAGGTACACTCCCTCTATATTCACTTTGTTAAGAGGTTTTATCATAAATGAATATTAAATTTCATCAAGTTCTTTTTCTGTATCTACTGAGATACGTTTTCTTTCATCTTGTTTATATGTATGTTTATCACATTGATTTGTACACCTTGAACCATCTTTGTAACCCTGGAATAAAACCCACTTGACCATGACATAGGACCCTTTTAATGTACTGTGGAATTTGGTTGGCTAATATGTTGTTGAGGATTTTTTCATCTATGTTTATCAGGTATATTGGCCTGTAATTTTTTTTTTGTGGTCTTATTATCTGGTTGTGGTATCAGGGCAATGCTGGCCTCATGAGTTTGGAAGCCTTCTCACCTCTTCAATTTTTTCGAATAGTTTGATAAGGGTACGTACTAAATTCTCTCTGAATGTTTGATAGAATTCACCCGTGAAGCCATCTGATCCTGGACTTTTGTTTGTTGAAAGGTTTTTGACTACTTATTTAATCTCTATATTAGTAATGGGTCTATTCAGATTTCCTATTTCTTCATGATGCAAGATTAGAAGTCTTAGAAGATTCAATTTATCCATTTCTTCTAGGGTGTCTAATTTGTTGGTGCATAACTGTTCATAGTATTCACTTATGAGTCTTTGTATCTCTGAGGTATAAATTGTAACTTGTTCCATTTCTATTTGCTTGAGCCCTCTCCCCTTTTCTCCTGGTGACTAGCTATAGGTTTATCAATTCAGTTTATCTTTTCAAAGAGCCTGTTCTTAATTATATTGATCTCTTGTATTCTTTCTAGTTTTTATTTCATTTACCTCTACTCTGATCTTTATTATTTACTTCCTTCCACTAACTCTGGGTTTCACTGTTTTCTTCTTTTTCTAGTTCTTTGGTGTAAAGTTAGCTCCTCTTATTTGAGATATTTCTGGTTTCATGAGGGAGGCCGGTATTGCTATGAATTTCCCTTTTATAACTGATATTGCTGCATCCTGTAAATTTCTGTAAATCATATTTCTGTTTTCATTTGTCTCTAGATATATTTGTATTTCTCCTTTGATTTCTTCAATGACCCATTGGTTTCTTAGTTGTATTCTGTTCAATCTCCACATTTTGTGGCTTTTCCTGTGTTTTTCTAGTTGATTAGTAGTTTCACACCTTTGAGGTCAGAAATGATGCTTCATATGAATTCAGTCTTCTTGAATTTATTGAGATTTGTTTTGTGGCTTAACATGTGATCTGTTCAGAAGTAAATTCCATCTGCACTTGAGAAAAATGTATATTATGCTACTTCTGGCTGGAACTTTCTATATATACCTATTAAGTCTATCTCTCCTAAGGGGTTAAAGCTGATGTTTCCTTACTGATTTTCTGGATGATCTATCCAATAATGTAAGTGGGAATGTAAAGTCTGCTATTAATTGTATTGCTATCACATTCTCCCTTTAGGTCTGTTAATATTTGATTTATAGGTTTTGGTGCTTCTATTTTGGATGCATATGTATATATAAATGTTCTTTTTTTTTTAATTTTTTTTCAACGTTTATTTATTTTTTGGGACAGAGAGAGACAGAGCATGAATGGGGGAGGGGCAGAGAGAGAGGGAGACACAGAATCGGAAACAGGCTCCAGGCTCTGAGCCATCAGCCCAGAGCCCAACACGGGGCTTGAACTCACGGACCGCGAGATCGTGACCTGGCTGAAGTCGGACGCTTAACCGACTGCGCCACCCAGGCGCCCCTATAAATGTTCTATCTTCTCACTAGATTGACCCCTTTATCATTAAGTGATGTCCTTCTTTGTCTTTTAATACTGTCTTTGTTCTAAGTCTATTTCATCTGATATCAGTACAGCTATACCAGCTTTCATTTCTTTTTCATATGCATGGAATATCTTTTTCCACTTCTTTACTTTGTCTGAACATGTCCTTACTTCTGAAGTGAGTCTCTTTTATGCAGCATATAGAGGAGTTTGTTTTTGTTTTAATCTATTCAGCTACTCTATCTTTTGGAGAATTTAGTCCATTTACATTTAAAGTAATCATTGATAAGTATGTATTTATTGTCGTTCTGATAACTGTTTTCTGGCTGGGTTTTTTTAGTTCCTCTTTGTCTCTTCTCTTGCTCTCTTCCCTTGTGGTTTGATTTGTTTCTTTCGTGTGATGTTTATTTTCTACATTTACTATATTTTTTTACTTTGTAGTTACTATGAGGTTCATATACAGCATCTTATGTATGTAATAGTCTATTTTTTTTAAGTTGATTTATTTTGAGAGAGAGAGTGCCAGGAGGAGAGGGACAGAGAGAGAAAGAGAATCCCAAGCAAGGGGGCTCGACTCCACCAACTGTGAGATCATGACCTGAGCCAAAATCAAAAGTCAGAAGCTTGGGGCGCCTGGGTGGCGCAGTCGGTTAAGCGTCCGACTTAAGCTCGTGAGTTCGAGCCCCGCATCCGGCTCTGGGCTGATGGCTCAGAGCCTGGAGCCTGTTTCTGATTCTGTGTCTCCCTCTCTCTCTGCCCCTCCCCTGTTCATGCTCTGTCTCTGTCTCAAAAATAAATAAACGTTAAAAAAAAAAAAGTCAGAAGCTTAACCAGCTGAGCCACTGAGATGCCCCTGTAATAGTCTATTTTTAAGGTGACAGCAACTTAAATTTGAATAAACTCAAAAATGCTACATTTTTATCCCCATACACATACATTATATGGTTTTGAGGTCGTTTTATGTTTTTATATAGCTCTTAATTATTATAGTTTTTGTTAATTTTACTTTGTCTTTTGACCTAGATACTAGCTTTATCAATTATTAATATACCATCTCACTATATATTTACCATTTACAGTAAGATTTTTCCTTTCATATGTTTTCTTCTCATTAGAATCATTTCTTTTCAGGTTAAAGAAGTCCCTTTAACATTTTTTATGAGTCCTGTTTAGTAGTGATAAACTCTTTTAACTTTGCTCATCTGGAAAACCCTTTCTCTCTCCTTCCATTCCCAACAATAATCTTGCGGGGAAGAGTATTCTTTGTTGGAAATTTTGGGTTTATTATTGTTTTTTATCAATACTTTGAATAGGTCATCCCACTCCCTTCAGGCCTGTACTTTCTGAAAAACCTGCTGGTAGTCTTATGTGGTTTCCCTTGTACATAACAAGTTGTTTTCTCTTGCAGCTTTTAAGATTCTGAACTTCTGATATTTTAATTATAATGTATCTTAGTGTACATTTCTTTAGGTCCTTCTTTTTTGGAGCTCTCTGGGATTTCCAGACGTGAATGTGTGTTTTCCTCCCCAGATTAGGGAAGTTTTTAGCCATTATTTCTTCAAATAAGTTTTCTGCTCCTTTCTCTCTCTCTCTTTACCTTCTGGATTCTTATAATGCAGAATTTGTTCCCTTTGATATTGTCTTTTATGTCCCTTCAGGTATCTTTACCTTTTGTTGTTGTTTGATATTATCTTTTATGTCCCTTGAAGTATCTTTACTTGCTGTGTTGTTGCTGTTCTCTCTGGGGAAGTTCCATTCCTGTCTTCCAGCTCACTGATCCATTCTTCTGCATCATGCAGTCAGCTGTTGAACCCAACTGGGGTATTTTTCAGTTCAGTTATTGTATTCTTCAGTTCAGGGACTTCTGTCTGGTACGGTCTTATATTTTCTCTTTGTTGGATTTCTCACCATGTTTACATATTCTTCTCTCTAGTCCAGTGAGCATTTTTATGACCATTAATTTGAGCTCTTTTTCAAGTAAATTAATTACTTCCATCTCATAAAGGTTTTTCTGAGCTTTTGTCTTGTTCTTCCATATGGTATATAGCCTTCTGTCTCATTTTGTCTTATTCTCTGTGTTTGTGTCTATGTGTTAGGCAAAACAGCTACCTCTCCCAGTCTTGAAGGAGAGCACTTTTGGGTCTCAGAAGCACAATCGTCCCTGACTGCCAGAACCAAGCACTCCAAAGGCATCCTCTAGGTGGGCTTCTAGACCTGCCAACTGTAGCAAACCATAGCTGTGATGAAGACGGTCAGGATGCTTGCCCTGAGTGACATGGCTTTAGCTTAGGTGGGGAGCAGGGCACCTGCCTGGCCAGCTATGGTGCAGGGTAGGGCAGGGTTCTTTCCCAGCTGGCTATGGTATGGCTATGATGTAAGTGAGGCAGAGTATGCCCACCTGTGCTATCAAGCCGAAGGTAGACTGCCACAGTGGTACCTGCCAGTGCCAACAATAGCAAGGCAATATGAGGTCACAAAAATGGCAGAGGCCAGCACTTCTGTCCCTGGAGAGAGTCCCAAACAGGTTTCTGCTCCTTGGGCAGTCACTTTGAGACTAGTACATGGGTCTCTTTCACACATTTTCTAAACACTTTTCTAACTGCTGCTTTTGCACTGGTCCTGGGGCAAGTCAATCTACACGTGAGCCCTTTAAGGGTGGGTTCTCCATTCTCTACAGCTCTACAGTTCTCCCAGATGTAATCCTCGATGGTTTTACATTTTGAAGGCTTATCTCTCTGGACCAGAACCAAAAGTTTGGGATGCCTGATCCAGTGGGGCAAAAACCTCTAGAACCTAAGGGAAAGTTCCATAGTTTTGAGATCCCTCCTCGTTGTGGGATACTAAGCCTGGGGTGGGGTTTTTGGCAAGAGCCTAACCTTCTCTCCTACCCATCTTGATGTTGCCCTTTTGCCCTTTGCTGTAGAGATGCTGTTCATCTAGTTTTCAATAATTTTCCACAAGAAATTATTCCATTTGAAGTTGGGGATCTGTTGTGTCCATGGAGGGAGGCGAGTCAGAATATTCCTACACTTCATCTTACATTGTCTCAGTGAACAGGTTAATTAGCTAGAGGAGAGGAATCCTTTCACAATTTATACATATACCAAATCGTCACAGTGTACGTTTTAAATATCTTACAATTTTGTCAGTTATGCCTCAGTAAAGCTAAATATTTTGTAAATACTTTGTAAACTATTTTGTAAATACTTTGATCATCTGATTATTTGACTAAGACTTTCTCCAGAGTATGTACCTAGGAGGAGAATCGGCATCTTACACTTAAGATAAAGCCAAAATGCTTTCCAAATTTGTTGTAACAACTTTCTCTCCTGCAGACTGACTACAAGTTCCAAAACTCTATAGCAGCTGTTATTGCTGGCCTCAGTTTTTCCAATATGCTGAGAAATGGTATGTCATAGTGGTTTAAATTTGTTTTCTTGATTACTCATGTGTATCTTCTCATGATTTTTGACCATTTATGTTTTCTCTTTGGCAGGGTATTGATTCAGGTCCTTTGCCTATTGTGTTTAGGGTTGTTGTTCTTTTCAGCATAGACTTGTTCTTTATTCTCCATGCCGATCTTTTTTAAGTAATATATATTATACATATCTCCTCCCAGGTTGTAGTGCTTTTGTTTTTTGTTTTTTTTTTACTTAAGTCCTTTGATGAATACTGTATTAACATAGTAAAATTAACTCTTTTCCTTCCTGGCTGATGCTGTGTTTTTAAAAAAATTCTTCCTTACCCGAGGGTTGTAAAAAAAAATTTCCCTGTATATTTTTTCTAACAGCTTTCACCTTTGCCATATACAACCTGAATTATTTTATGCATGACATGAGGTAGTGTCTATTTTTTTCCATATTCATAACCAATTGTCACAGCACCATTTATTGACAATTCTTTTTTTCCACCTAGCTCAGAATTAGGCCATTATAAAGAAAGTTTCCAGAGTGTGCTCTTGGTTTCTCTCTTCTCTTATAATCATCTATTTTTCTATCTTCTCAGTACCACAGTGACTTAATTGCTATAGTTTTATAGCTTAATATCTGGTAGGTCAAATCCCCCATTCATTTTTCCATTTCCTAATGTAAGTTAAAAATTAGGTTGTATGTTCCATGTTGGGTAGGGAGGTAAAAGGATTTATTTGATTTTAGTTTCATAAAGTTTCTAAAACAATTTGGGGAGAATCACATCATTAGTAGATTGAAATTTCCTATTATTTTTTATTCTCCCTTCACTTAGGTTTTCTTGAGAGAGTGAGCAAGTGAGAGGGGCAGAGGGAGAGAGAGAAGGGGTAGAGAGAGCAAGCAAGCATCTTAAGCAGGCTCCACGTTCAGCACAGAATCAGACACAGGGTTCAATCCCACAAACCTGGGACCATGACCTGAGGTGAAATCAAGAGTTGGACTCTCAACCAACTGAGACACCCGGGTCCCCCTAGGCTTTCTTAAGTGTCTTTGTTTTATAAATTTCTCAATACAGATGTTGCCTATATTTGTTAAGAGTTATTTCTAGGTAGACTTTATATTTATGACAATACTATAAATGGTATTCCATTGCCTTTTCTCAATAGTTATAGTGCAGCACAGAAATGTAATTGATTTTGTATATTGATAATGTTCGCAGCAGACTTGCTAACTAACCTCTTATTCATTCTAATACTTTACCTATAGATTCTTTTGGTTTTTCTACATGGACAAACATCTTCAATGACTAGTGATAACATTACCTCTTCCTCTTCAATGCTAACAGTTCTTACTTCTTTTTCTTCCTGCATGGTTTTAGTTAGGGCTTCCTAAGCAAATGATGCAGAGAAATGTTGTCTTGTTGGTTAGTAATATCTTATCTCCAATATTAAAAAGGAAGGCTTTCTATTTTTCACCAGTAAATATTCATGCTTGCTCACTATATTGTACACCTGAAACTAATATAGCACTGTATGTTAAATAACTGGAATTAAAATAAAAACTGAAAATTAAAAAAAATGTTTGCTTAATGTCTATACCTTCTAATCATAGTTTGATTTTGTATTATGAATAGATATCAAATTTTATGGAATGCATTTTCTATAGTCTACTTAGATATTTAATAAAAATGTATTAAAGCATCAATAACGTCTCACACTATTCCAGACAGCAGAGATAAAGCAGTGACAAAATAGATAAAAACATTTGCTCTCAGGGAGCTTATCTTCTATTAGAGAACAAACAAAATGGATACATAAAATGTGTAGTACACTTTACATATTGATCAGGAGAAGAGACAAAAATGAAATAGGGAATTAGAGTAGGTAGTTTGGGGAGGGGACTGCAATTTTGAATCCAGTGGTGAAAATAGGTCTTACTGAGAAAATGACATTGACAAGAGCCTTCAAGCTGAAGAAAGAGCAAATGCAAAGACAGTATGGAGGGAGTACTGTAAGGTGATATAAATTTCTAATACAATTTTATTCTAAGTGGGTTAATTGGGAAATAAAATGTTAATATGCTATTTTAGTTATTCCCTATCATAAGCAATGAAAGCTTAAAAATCACACATGAACTATTAACAAAAACAGCTGAAAACATTGGTATTGTTAAAAATATTAAAATAACCATTTTAACATGGAATATAGAAATAAGTAATAAATTATTCTTCTTTTCAAAGTAAGTATCATTAGAAAAGTTTAATTTGGGCCACATGAACCTGTCAAAAAAAAAAAAAAGATGGGAAAATTATAAGTGGAAAAAATACAAGTACAAGACCTAAAACTCATGATCATTCCAAGTATTCTCTATCTGTTATCTGACTCAATCCAGTACTAACACTCTAAAGAAACATGAAAAAAAAAAAAAAAGGCACTCCAGAGACTGTATTACAGAAAAAGAAAAGAAATAGTTTCAAATTTGTGTTTCAGAAAGTCCAAGCTAAACATGGGCACAAAATTTTCAAATTAATTTTAAGGATACAACAGAATAAAGACTGAGCCACTCTAACTAGAAAAGAAATAAACCAGTTAAGAGAAACAAGAAGTATATCTAAAAATGTAAAGATTGTCTGAAAGAGAATAAGGAAACTCCTAAGTTCAAAGGTCACAAAGGTGTTCTATGGAATACCAGGTTGTGGGATAATAGGTGTTTATGGGGGCGGTAAGTAGGTCAAACAAAATTGATCTGGTTTCTGTATGCAGGATATCTCAGAGTCTTTAAAAATGCCACAGTGAATTATGAATCACTAAACCAGTTTCCAGGGGTAAGGTGTTGGGGTACAGAGTAAGCATGAATAAATACATAGCCTTTCCCATGCCAGCTAGATCACAAAACCCTTTATTTTAGGCAAAAACAAAGCACTGTTAGAGAAATGTTGCCCTAAAGGGAGGCAGGTCAGATGAATTTCATAAAATATTTTGAAGAGTTTAAGGAATGCTTTAAAAAAAAAAAAAAGTTAAAGAGGATTTTCTGGTTGCTGAGGGGTTTTTTTTCTTTTAATTTATTATTGGCAGAAAGCCAGCCAAAGAAGCAGTTGGACTTACAAACCAAAGTATGTAAATAAAAAATACAAAAGAGAATAAATCAAAAGTCTGACACATTTTACTGAAAAGGATATTTGGACACAAATATTCAAATAAATAACTGAAGTAGTCCAAATAGGCTAAATCCAAGAAAGATAAATATAAGGGATGTTCTAGGCCTAACTGATAAATAAAAGTAAAATAAATCACCAGGATGGAATTGTATGCAACCTGAGCTCTGGATAATTTTGAGAACTCAAATTTGTAGGCAAAATTAGGTATAAGGCCTACAGCTAGCCCAAGAATTGGTCCTACAAAGATCCAATAAGCTAAAATTCAGCATGGATTTGTTTGAAGTATAGGATATCTCGATGGAATTTCTAATAAAGAATAGAGTCTGACACTGAAACAGGAATAATCTAAAAGAAGAAAAGCCGTAAGAACAGCTATAGAATCTATATTGATAGAGTCTACAGATTCTGTAAGTGGATCTAGATATAAAACACCTGAAATTTTTTGAAGTCGTGAATAAATTGAGGCAGGAAAGCATGTTTACTTAGACTTTCAACATGCCTTGAACCACATTCTAAAACAAAGACTTTAAATATTAAAGTACTATCAAAAGAGAGATTCTGTCCCAGATAGCAAATTGGCTTGGTGGCAGAAAACAAAAGGCCGACATAAGCAAAATTTCAAATATAGTTCATCTAGGGATTTTAGTGTGAACACTTGTCTCATTTTCACAATATTGAAAATGGAGCACACAGCAAATTTTCAGGTTTAGAAGTAAGTAGGAAAATGTCAAGCTGCCAGGAGTAAGTGAGGGTCATCTAGCACAATCCCAGTAACAAGAAGCTCCAGGGCCAGTACCAACCATGACAGCTCCCAGTCAAGGATGCTGACCCTGTGTCAGACACCACAGGAGGCATTTTATTTGCGTAACTTTGGTTAGTCTTCGCAAATTCCTCCGGAATTATCATTTTATTCCACTAGCTTACAAACAAGACAATTAAAGCTTAGAAAGGAAAGCAACTTCCCCAAAGATCATTTAGGTATGTGGGTAGAGATACAGTAGCTACTAAATGGTAAAGTTGAAATTCAAAACCTGGCAATGGGCCCCAGAAGCCTTACCCTTAACTACTGCAGCAAGGGTTCTCAAATTTAAGCATGCATCAGAAGCCCCTGGAACATGTGTCAAACACACAAATTGCTGGGCCCGATCCCCCCAAAATTCTAATTAAGTAGAGTTTGTGGGTCCCAAATTTTTATTCCCAACAAGCTGATGTTTGCTCAAGGGACCACACACTAAGAACCACTGTCCTATACCAGATGGTCTAAGCCACTGGTGGTAAAACAGAGGAAGAAAGAGATCACAGTAAGGATGGCCCCTGGAAAAAGAAATTCAAGGTGAAGAAAGCTGGAAATACAATTAAGGAAAGAAGAAACACAGCAGCCAATAACTGAGATCAAGCTAACATCATATAAAAATGTTATTGGGGGCGCCTGGGTGGCTCAGTCAGTTAAGCGTCCAACTTCTGGCCAGGTCATGATCTCATGATTCCTGAGTTCAAGCCCTGCATAGGGCTCTGTGCTGACAGCTCAGAGCCTGGAGCCTGCTTTGGATTCCGTGTCTCCCTCTCTCTCTGCTCCTCTCCTGTTCACGCTCGGTCTCTCTGTCTCTCTCTCTGTCTCTCTCTTTCTCTCTCTCAAAAATGAAATAAACATTAAAAAAAAATTTAAAGAATTGTTATTGGGCCATTTGCTCCCTGGGTGGGCAGAGTCTCCTCTGGACATCAAAGAACCTAGAAATATTCAGACAAGCTCTGAGCACAGTGTAAATTTAGAGGTAAAAAGATATTTCCATGTTCAGGAACACTCCTGAACCTACCACAAATCTTTCCCACCTACAGTCTAATGCCTGGAATTCCTTTAACAGGAAACAAAACATTTTATCATAGTCTGAGATGGAAACCTGAGAAGGAAATAAGCCCTAAAAAGTGAATATATCATTGTCCAGGTTTCATTCAAAATGTAAATGACTGCTTATAGGTTAGCCTTAGGTCTAATGGAATATGGCATATCTAATTTTCTTAAAATTGCAAAAATTCAGTGCAATACTTTGGAGAGGAAGCATGGTGCTTATAAAAGGCATCAAATCTGGTGTCAGAAGTCCTCTATTTGGGAATAAATGACTTCTGACAAGTCATTTTCTTCATCCCTGGAAAAAAGGAATAATTCCTCACAGAAGTGTGAGGATCAAATGTGGTCATACCTATGAAAGCATTTGGTCAGCTATAACTTACCTTTTCAATTGTAAGATTAATATTTTCTGGACCGGTACATTTTATACATGCAGTTACTAAATGCACATTGTATTTACGTTTATTATGTATATTGATGCCCAATGTTACTTATGACCAAGAGACACCTCCCAGGCTCGAAAGACAAAGGCTCCAAAAAGTCAGGCATTCCTGAAGTAAGATGAACATTGAGAAATGTCATCACAAGTCTGAACACAGTGGGAAAAAATCTAGAACTAAAAGAGACTATACACCATTTAGTATTTTAGACAAAGACAGAACAGGATTGAGGAGAAGTTATCAAGTTCATCAGCCCACAATGAGGCCAGATCTCTGGCTTCAGAGGCTGCAACCAGCATGTTCTTATGAGGAAACTAAGGGACTTTTATGTTTCTTTTAATGGAAGAGCTGACTGAGAGCTGCTGTGGGGACATCATACTCTGAATCCTGAAAAAGATAAAGTCTGTGTTCCCACAGCTACTGAGTTTTGGGTAAGTTTCCTTCACCCAAAGGTCTGAAAATCAAATAAGTAGAGCTCAGTGCTACCCTGTAGTACAACAAAGTATGTTAGAGACCTACGTTCTTCTTCATCTGCTGATGGCAGAGACTCAGAAGAGGAAAGTAAGCTAAGAAGGACATGGCAATGGCATGAATGGGGGGATGAGTCCAGCATGGCTCTGGCAGTCTTCAAGACTTTAGGATAATTGCTGGCACATTTTCATTAGAGAAGGTTCAGGTCACAAACTGTAATGATATTAATCTTTAATCTGTTTAAACAAGGCACTAAATACTAGGTGTCACTGGTCACTTCATACTAAACAAAGCCTACAAAATTTTATAAAAATTTTTTTTTTCAACGTTTATTTATTTTTGGGACAGAGAGAGACAGAGCATGAACGGGGGAGGGGCAGAGAGAGAGGGAGACACAGAATTGGAAACAGGCTCCAGGCTCCGAGCCATCAGCCCAGAGCCCGACGCGGGGCTCGAACTCACGGACCGCGAGATCGTGACCTGGCTGAAGTCAGACGCTTAACCGACTGCGCCACCCAGGCGCCCCAAGCCTACAAAATTTTAGATAAGCCTCAAGAAGGTATGAATTTCTATCTAAGAAATCTTTGCCTAATCCAACACCAAAAGTATTTTCCAGAAAAAAAAAAAATGATACAGTGGGCTTCACCAAAATAAAAAATATGCGTTCCAAAAGATACAATTAAAAGAGTGGAAAGAGAAGTCACTGACTAGAAGATATGTGAAAGTAATATATCCAATAAAGGACCTGTATCCAATAATAACAAGCGTTGGCAAGGATGTGGAGGTTCTGAATCGCTCGCGCACTGCTGGTGAAACTATACAATTTGAAACCGCTACTTTGAGACATCAATTTACCATCTGACCCAACAACTCCACTCCTAGGAAATGACCTAGGTAAAAACTGTTTGTACACGTTAGCCATAACAGCCAAAAAGTGGAAACAAGCCAAATCTCCATTAATTGGTAAAATGCAACGGAGCCATTCACATGAATCTTCTTCCTTAGAACACATGCCACAACGTGGATGAACCTCAAAAAACAGGATACCAATAAGCCAAACAGAAAAGACCACAGACTACATGACCTCATTGATATGAAAGGTCTAGAAAAGGCCAATCTATAGAGATAAGAAGTAAACTACTGCCTGAATGCAGTTGGGGATGGGAATGAAAGTAAGTGCAAACAGGAACGTTTCTTTTCGGGGTGATATATATTATAAAATAGTATACTATAAATACTATACTATAATGGTTGCATACAGCTCTACAAATTCACAGATTTTACTAAAAACCATTGAACTGTATACTTTAAAAGGGTGAATGTTATGGTGAGTTATATCTCAACAAAACCAGTTAAAAATTAACGCATTTTAAAAAAGAAGCCATGGACCGCCCTGACTACAAATCTCATTAGGAAATATTAATGTATTTATATAGTAATATCCCACTTATACTGATGTCACACTTCTAGAAAACTTGACTCTTAGGATGACAAGGAACTCAAAGAATAAAGCACCTCCCAACAGGGAATCACATGGCCACTAGGGAACACATACTCTTCTGACCACAGGAGGAAATGCAAAGTTCTCAGCTCACCCCTCCCCATGCCTGAAATTAGAACTTCATGACCTGTAACAGGCACCAGTACAGGGCACCAATTTAATGAGCCTAATTATCTAGATTTCCCTCAGCAGCTAACATTAAAAAAGTGACCATTAATACAGAGTAAAAAAATCAGAATCCAACACTATCAAAGCACAACCATATGGGTCTAACCAGCCTCTCACAACTCAACACCAAGGGCAGGGAACCCATGATTTTTTCAGGACTCTGGCCAACAGTGTAATAGCAGCTGTTATACAATGCTGGAAAGAGAATCAGTATTTCTCCAAATGAGATCATCAGAATAGCCATGGGTGCTTATTTATGATAGAAACTCTCTCGCCTCATACCCAACCTACTGAGTAAGAATGCCCAGGAATGATTCCTGAGTATCTGCATTTTTAAAGATTTCTTTTAATGTTTATTTTTGAGACAGAGAGAGAGGGACAGAGCATGAGCCGGGGAGAGTGGTGGAGAGAGGGAAACACAGAATCTGAAGCAGGCTCCAGGCTCAGGCCTGTCAGCACAGAGCCCGATGTGAGACTCAAACTCATGAACCATGAGATCACGACCTGAGCTGAAGTCGGACACTTAACCGACTGAGCCACCCAGGCGCCCCTGAGTATCTGCATTTTTAACAAGGCACCCTAGGGAATCCCTGTGCACATTAGAATTTAAAACGTAAGAGACCTTGTCTTAGAGAATATTTGAGATGGAACCTTTATGCTGGTCTGATCCCAACTTCCTATTTTGTAGTTAAGAACATTTTGGACCAACAAATTAACATTATATTCCAAGATCCCCAAATATTTCTTTAAACTCTTTTTTAAAAACTAGGACTCTAGGAGTGCCTGGGTGGCTCAGTCAGTTAAGCATCCGACTGTTGGTTGCAGTTCAGGTCATGATCTCACAACTCTGGAGTTCCAGGCCCACATTGGGCCATCTGCTGAAATGTAGAGCCTGCTTGGGATTCTCTGTCTCCCTCTTTCTCTGTCTCTCTCAAAAATAAACAAACATTAAAAAAAAAAAACAAAAAACAAAAAACATCTTGACTCCAGTCCTATAAACTGTCAGGCATATTTACAGACACAGAGGACTCTATAATGTACCTTGGAAATATTTTCTTCAAAGATTGATGAAGGTAAAGTGTTTAATGTTTTAAAGGGATATATTTCTGCTCTCAGGAAAATTAATTCAGAGCACCTCATTACCTGAAGGTACCAACTAAATGAGTCACTATATATTTAAATTATTTTGACTTGTTGGTATGTTCAGTTTAATTATTGCACTTTTTTCCAAAATCTACCTTTTTTGAGAAAACAGATTATCTGACCAAAAACAAAAAAAATGGCTTTCCTACAAATCACTAGCATTGTCATTATTTGCTCTGAAGACCTACATCTCCAGTCCTACAAGTCATATATTTTTATTAACCCGATCTCAATTCTCTTATGTGTGAGTCCTAAATCACAAGCTAGCAGGCATAGCTCTTATACAGAACCCTGAAAATCCAAATGCTTAAACCGGTCCAGATTGTTACTTCACAGAAACCTTTTGTCCATAGCCTTAATCACATGTGCAGCTTCAGTGAAACTATCTGTATTCCATCTGTGTTCAGTTATTTTGTCATGTTTTTTAATGGGATAAATAATGCAAGCCAATATCAGAACTCTCTATATCCTAGAATATTGATCTAATGGCTTGTCTACTACAAGGCTGGTGTCTGATGTTTTCTTATGGCAGAAATAGAAAAAAGAAAATCTTTCCATATCAGTGATACATTGGGCTTACTGAGGTAGGAAATATTCCCAGTACTATTGTACCCAATTCTGGTGAATGATACTGCGCTGATATTTAACAAGAAGGAAAAAAAAAAAAAAAAAAAAAAAAAAAAAAAAAAAAAAAAAA
>NW_024412412.1:29130643-29131498 GCF_014898765.1 Herpailurus yagouaroundi | reverse complement strand
AAAAAAAAAAAAAAAAAAAAAAAAAAAAAAAAAAAAAAAAAAAAACACCTAAATAGCAGACATGTTCCCAACTGACAACCGAAAAGAATTTAGGAAGAGCAGATCGAAACAGATAGAAAACATAATTACAGTAAGACCTCTTACACTAGTGACATTCAATCCATTCTTGTATGCAACATTTTGACGATCTCAATCTTTTTTCTCTTCTTCTTTCTATACTGCTATCTTTTTTTTTAATTCCTGATAGATTGTGAGAGACCTAACATATGTCTTAAAAACAAATCTATTTTCTGCTATTGAGAACTATTCTTCAAACCAGGAAGCCATATTCTGGTACATCTCTCTTCACTAAAGACACTGGTTTTATCCTCGGGTGAAAAGAATGGTGGGCTGCTAACCCTTCCATCCCAGGAAATTCTTTCTTCTCCTCAACAAGAATGTCAGCAGCTTTTGGTTCCCTTGGCTCCATTTATGATGCCATCCCTGCGTTCAAAGAATGTTTCTCAAAACTTAAGTCGGCAAAATCATTAATTAGAAGTATACTAGTTAGGACAAAAGCTGGATTTGTGTTTGCTTCTGTTCTGTCTTAAGGAGGGCAGGGAGGGGTGAATACTTATTAAGCAAATTAATAGTAAAACTGAGAGCAAAGCCCAAAATACATACACACCCTTTAGAAACTAATGTGTTAACAGATTGTTCCTAAAATGGTCATGCTTATAATGAGCCTCTTCTCCCTATTAAGGTTGCCAGATAAACGAAAAATGACAGACTTCGGGGGGGGGGGGGGGCGGCCCGGAGGGTTTTTTTTTTTTGTTTTTTTTTTTTTGGTGTTTGTTTTTTTTTTTTGGACAATTG
>NW_024412412.1:29127451-29130243 GCF_014898765.1 Herpailurus yagouaroundi | reverse complement strand
AATTGTGTATATCAAGTTGCAGAAGACAAACGCTTTTTACAATAGCTTACAGTCCATAGCTACTACGGCATTATAGCACAGAAGCAAAAAATAAAAGGGCTTTAGGGATCCATGCCAGAAAGTCAGGCCTCCATGCCTACCCACACCTTTCTCCAGCTTGTAGTTCCAAATACCTAGTCTACAATTTTCTACTCATTTCTTTTTAGGTGGGGACACAACACTTTCTCATACGCTCAAATTTTACAATAAACTGAAATAAGATTCATGTTTCTAAATAGTACTCTTGGTACGCAGTTCATTCTGACACAGTCATAAGGCAGACTGAGACAAGGAGATGCCTCTCTCCCTATTTACCTTGGAAAAACATCTGGGGAGATAGAAGGAAGGCCAGTTAGCTTTCGGGATTTCTGTGACTAGGGCATTCCTCTGCAAAAAGCAAAACCACATCTATTAACCCACTTCATTTCAGCCACCGAGCAGACATAAAATTGAAATAACTTTTAGTTACTGCCAATCTGGGATCTATCTAAACCAATGATCCAAGAATAAGAGGTTCCACAACCCACTGTCAAATTCCACTCCATTCCTTTCAATTCTGAAAAGTGTAAAATCTGGTCGCTTTGTAAGGTTCTCATTACTTGCTTAGAGAAATTTCAAATATCGACCCATAAATTATCTAAGTTTCATGGTGCCCTATTATGATCTTGGAATGTGACCATTCTCTCAATAAAAGGACCAAAAATTAATTTTATGTGCATTGATTTTTAACCCCCTCCTTTCCCTTTCCTTTCTAGCAACATCTTTATTGCTGAACCAATATCCTAGAAATAGATACAGGATCTGGATTCCTCTTCTTCACAGTCTGTCTCTGGTAAGAAAATAGCTGCATGCCATAAATAAGAGCAGTGATTTCCAATCTTCTGAAATTTGCAGTATCCTATCTCTGCTTAATTTTAGGTTACTCTTCAAGTTCTGCTTTTCTATTTTTTCAGTTAAAGTGACCTGAGACCACAGTGCTGGAGACAAAGTACAGTTCTCATTGTTTTCAGAGTCTAGGATCCCTAAGAAAGTAGGCAGGGCCCATGACTCCCAGCCCTCTCTGATGACCTCTCCAACCTCACCCCTTCCCTCTTCTCCATTTGCACTCTGCTCTTCAGACACTAAATCGCCATGCAGTTCCCTGACCAGGCATTACCTCTCTCAGATCTGTGCGTTGTACATTTACAAATGCTGTACCCCTGCTGACACTTGGGCATAAGCATAGAAATTTTCACACCAAACTGCAATGTTCTGTTTCCTTGTCCATCTCTCCGAAATAGATTGTGACTACTAAAAATGGGGAGCATCCCCTACATATCTACAGTGCTTGGCATATACAAGCACTATACGCTTTCCTAAAATAATGAAGTGATGAATGAGCCTTCCCACGCCTGGGGCAGATGCTCCACAGTCCAGCATTCTATTGGCTTATCTGTTTTCCATAATAGATTGGGAGCTCCTCAAAAGTAGGGATGGGGTCTTTTTTCATACTGTAATGCCTCCTCTTGCTCCCAGAGAGTATTCAATAAATACTTGTATGTTAGATAGGTAGACAGGCTTTTGGAATAACAATCATCAACTGCCAATGAATATTCAAGTGATACCAAACGAGATGAAGGTCTTCTAGAGTTCCAGGTTAGAGTAAGTCATATCAGAGCCCAACAGCCTCTGTCTAGCATGGACTCGCTAAAGCTCAGTTTCCTCATTTGCCAGAAAGGGATCCTAACAGTCCCAGACCTCACAGGGCTGTTGTGAGGACTAAGTGAGTAATTTATCTAAGTCTTTAGTGTTGGACACATAATAAGTGCTCAAATATTGTAAACTAGGAAAACAATGTGCAACTGTCGGTTATGTTTCAGAATCTGAAACCCATTCCCGGTCCTGCCAGAAATGACACGTGTGGTCGTTTCCTATCAAAAGCATTCACCATTCTGAGCCAGTCACTGAGGCATGGAATCCAATTCCATCTATCCTCCTCAGTATTTAATCAGTTATTTTCCTTGGGACAGAGACCACATCAAATGTCATAAAAACTGACTTACAGAATCTTCCAGTAGTCCCCAAACCCATACTAACATTGTGGTAATCTGCCCAAGAACCAGCCACCAGAGAAACTGATTGTGAAGCAAACACTTTAGTGGGTGTTCTGCCAAAGAAGAAAATTACTTGCCTTTTTTTCTTCAGAATAAAAGTGAGCATTTCAAAGATTATCATATTAAAAGGGCTGTACTACGAGTATTCCTTTTTTCTCAGCCACGTATTTTTCAGAGAAGTTCTAATCTATAAAATGGAGATCCCCTCCCCAGTTTCCTCTAATCAATGTCAAGGCAGGAAATGTACAGGCCTTGGAGCAGTGAGTCATTACAGACTTCCCAGGAAATGCAAATTAGAGAGAAAAAGGAATTAAAAAAAAAAAAAGCTCACAGACTAAAGGGAAGGAGTGCCTCCCACCTGCCCACTTCTTTCACTCAATTCCAGCTTCTCAAAACCAAAAGGCTTCCACCTTTTTTTTTTTTTAAAGCATCACAGAAATCTGCCCATAGCTTGCTACGACTGAGCCGGGTTGGTCCTGAAGTTTGCAATTAATGCAGTAATTAAAGCCCTTGGAAAGGGCTCTTGGTTCAATCAATGGTGTTTTATTTTCTAGGAGAAGAGGCTCTCTTTCTACAAAAACACAGGAGGAGGCACATTTAAAAACTATATTTCAATTGCAAACAACGTGGCTGTGTTCCCAAATGGCAAAAAGACGATGA
>NW_024412412.1:28926494-29127351 GCF_014898765.1 Herpailurus yagouaroundi | reverse complement strand
GACAGGCCTGAGGTGGCACCAGAGGTGTCTTGGAAATTCCTTTCAGCGCTATTTGTGCTCTGCTGCTGTTCCTGCAGCAAAGGAAACTCATTAGAAAATGGAGCAAATTAGCAAAATTAAACAGATGGGAGCCCTGGGTCATATCACACCACTTCATTAATGCATCCAGGATGAACACGACAGAACTAAACAAAACCACACGAATTTAAAAGTTGAAAAAAGAAAAAGGAAGGTCTAGGTTTTTCTAGACTGACTGATAAAAGAAAGGTTTAATCAAAACGGACGATTTTAATAATTGATTTTCAGATGCAGGTCAAGACTAAAAGTAATCAAGTTTAAAACGTTTCCAGTTAAATAAACCTTTTTGCCACGTCTACAAAAATCATTCCTTTCAAGGTTCTTCTCTGTGACAGATATCGAAAACACAGTTTGGATGATTCCCCCCACCCCCCTCCGCTGTCTGGACCTCCTTCAAAAGGGCTCCTTCTTTGTCGAAGATACAGTCTCTGCTCCTGCCCACTACAACCAAACCTGTCGCCTATTTTCTAAGTGACTTGGCACCCCACCAAAATGATCGCACTTCCATCCTGGGAGTACAATGTCCACCTTCTTTCCCCCAGGCCCCATCTTTGGACAGAGTATCATGAGGACAAGCTAGTGGTGGAAGAGGCCCTGAGCTTAAAATACAGCTCTGACTCTAATTATTAGTGGATGAGGAGTTTGGGGTCACATATTCCTATTTTCTGAGCCTGTGTTTCCTTATACAAAATGAGAGTAATAGCGCTTTCTTCCAGAATTGTTCTAAGGATCATTGTAGATTTATCAATACCTAACCCAGTGCCAACCACTCATGACTGTTGCTCCCAAGGATTCTTTGCTTGGCCAAACTTTAGTCAGGCTCTTGAACCTTCTCCTAGGTCCATCTGTATAGTTCTCTGAAAAATCTAGGTTTTATAAGAACTCTGCTATGTCCGTTTAACTAGAGCCCCCCCACCCCGACCCCACCTCGTAGCCTAGATATCTGATCAGTTTTTCATCCTCCACCATCCCCAAAGTGATATCTGATCATCCTGGCCAGTCTTCAGCAAGAATCCAGTTAAGTCAATTTGGCCAGAATCTCCCTCACCTCGATATTTTTTCTTAGTAATTTTTTTTTTAATGTTTATTTTATTTTTGAGAGAGAGAACGACTGGATAAGGGGTAGAAAGAGGGGACAGAGGATCCCAAGCAGGCTCCAGGCTCTGAGCTGTCAGCACAGATCCTGACACGGGGCTTAAACTCTCAAACATGGATCATGACTTGAGCTGAAGTCAGATGCTTAACTGACTGAGCCACCCAGTGGCCCCTCTTAGTAATTTTCTAACCACTGCCCCCAACCCTGCTTCTTGGCTCTAACTCCCCACTTGCCCATGCTGTATTGAGAATTAAGTCCAGCTCTACCCTGAGGTCTCTTTTCCCTATTGAACTGTCCTGAATAAAATCTGTTTTTATCACTTTAACTACCGTCCAGCTCTGTTTTTAATGCTGTCCACCACTGAAGGTCGACTTCCAACTGCCCCCCTCTCAAAAAAGCCTATTCTGTCCCTTTCAAGTGGAAATGAGCTCTACTTCCTCTGAATATCTTTATCATTTATCCATGACTTGCTCCTTTGACATTTTGCCAAAAGTAATCTTGTGGTGTAGTTATTTCCCAAGGCCCAGATACCTTCACAATGAGACCCTCAGCCCACTAGTCACTGGCCATGCTTTCTGTATCTCTTTATCCACCACAGTTACAAGCACGGAATCTGTGACCTTAATTAATTCATAGTCTATGGACTTTTGCCAGTTCATTGTGGCTTGTTCTTTCTTTCCTTTCCAAAAGAACTTAGCAAGTGCCACACCTGATTGTGCAGATCAACCACCATCCCCCTCTCGGGTCTCCCTGCCTGGCACAAAATATACAGTAAAACACTTGTTTCTCATTTTAATGTTTAATTAAAATATTCCATTAAGTTGTCTTAGAGGTTAAAAAGGAAAAATTACAAAACCCAATAATGAAGACTATTACAAGAAGAAATCTGAATGACCTGGTAGAACAGTCTTTCCACCTGGCTCTGAAGAACTTCACAGCCAAGTTCTTAGCACCTTTTCACTCTCAATTATATCTTCTCTCTCACGATGCCAACCTTCCCCCACTCTGTGGGTGGGTACCCACTGCTTCCCTACAGCCCGTTAAACCCTTCACCACTCATTTAAATCACCTCTTCAGTCTTCAAAGAAGACTAAAACTTTTGGATGGAAAAGTAGAATTATTAATTGATTACATCTTTCTTTTAGGGGAATTCCCAGTGACATGAAGTCCTGGCTGGCAGGGACTTACAAGTGAGCTTCTCTCTGTTGGGGAAGGATGGGAGGGTCTGGCAGGAAGGAGGGAGAAGGTGGGTGCTAGACAGTGAAACATGACAAAGGTCTACCACGTTGCAAAAGAGTAAAGCCTTTCTCCCCATCTTTTCTCTCAGCTGATCAGAAAATCTTAGTAATTATTTTACAGGGAAAAACCATATTCTAATAAGACTGAGTTGTGAATGAAATGAACAAAGTCAAGTACATCTACCTAGTCTCTCTGCTTTCTCTAATTTTTTCCCACATCAACCTGCAGCATCCTCCTCCTCTCACTTCCAGCTCTAAAAATAGAAAGGATGAAAAAATGGGACAAGAAAACCACCCACCAGAGGAAGCAGACCGGTACTTTTGAGTAAGTAAGAGACTTTCCAAGTGTGGTACAACCTACATTCCTGCCCAGTAACAGGACACAGTCCTGCCCTCTGCCCCATGGAAACCCTGCTCCTAACAACTATACACGCCATTCCAGAAGGCTTTACATGGGGGGGGGGGGCGGGGCCAAAAAAAAGAATCAGTCAGGCTTTATAGAAGACATTCTAGTAGGTGTTGTCAGAGACCCACAGGAATGGGACCTTCAATCACCCACCCAAAACCTAAGTAGGAAAATAAGTACATATATACCATCATCCACAGCTAACTGTATAATGGATACCAAACATATAGTAAAGGTAATAATTACAAGTCCCTCCTTGGACTGTGCTGTTGGCTTGTTGGTGGGGGCAAGGGTATTGATTCTCTGTCTCCCTTCCTCTCTGGAGTTCCCTAAGGGAAACAAACAAAATAATCAGTTGGACAAGTTCCAAACACCTATTTCCAAATCCCAAGTTCCTTTGGTAAAAAGTTCCTGGGTACAAAACTTAACCCCAAAGGCCCACTGAAGTTTCCTACTTTCTTCAAATCAATCTATGCTGGGTCTGTGGAAAAGACCAATAGTCCCCTCCAGCAAACGAGCCTCATAGACCCTGAGCACTTCCCAGTGTCCCATCCACAGGGTGAGCAAGTAAGGGGAGAGGACCTGCCATGCACAGCAGGCAAGGAGGATGTCAAGCCATCCCTGGGAACACAAGCTCTTCCACATCTGGCCACAGCAGGGAAAGATGACCCAAAATGGCACATGGCCCAGTGAAAGGCAGACTGGATCAATCACATGACCAACTCCTAACATGGGAGGAGCTTGCAGGGAAAATGGTGAAAAGAGAAACCGAAAGAATTCCCTCACTTTCTCTTCCCACATCCCAACAGCTAACTCTTGACAGCTTTTATTTCCCAGACCTGGGTTTCTAACATTCATAAATCTATTCCATCCCATTAATGATAAAGTCTAACCATGGAGGGCTTTCACAGTTACTTATGCACTTAGACATACACAAAATAGGCACACACAAGAGTTCCGCTAACACCTGTTACAAAGTTGGTAGCTGCACAAGGTCCTGAAAGATGGAGAACTTACCTATCTACCATTGCATCTATATTACATAACCAGGCCCTGGCACATTAAAGCAATCAGAACTTTGCAGACCAAATGTGAAGGTCTCCTATAGGTTGAAATGTGTATATCAACCTATATACATTTATTTTTAAATTATGGATTAAAGTACTCAGATGCCAATTAGAGTCCTTGATATTGTGAAACTCTGGAAACGTCCCCAGTGCCCACAAATTCCCTGCCCCTGTCCACCAACTGCACAACTTAATTTTATGTCTTCATTGATCCTGGAAGTGCCAGCTTATGCCCTGTACTGGAAAGCCACTTGCTCTAGGAATGTATTCTCTTGTCGTTCCCTCTTCTCCCTAAGGCCCATTGTGTGCTCAGGAAAAGACAGACAAGGAACTCAGGTTAAACCCCAAGATGACCCCCTTTCCTTTTAATTTCAGCAACCACTTCAGGAAAGATGGCCTTTCAGAGAGGCTGAGCTGACAGATTGTAAAATACAAGCATGCATCATAATGGCAAGGTTCTTATTAAGCATGTATTCCTAGCACAGCATTTGGCCCATACTAAGTGCTCAAGCACAGTTATTCAATAAATGACTATGAATATGGAGAGCATAAGCAGTGCTGTGAAGTTCTTTTCATTGACTTTTAACATTTGGTTGAGAATTTAAAACTGGACATCCATAGGACACTGCTTAGAAAAGGTCAGAACATATTTAATTAATAACTTTGTATAGAGTCATATGCTGTAAAACCAGCAATGAAAATCAATGATACAGTGAACATGCTGGTTGTTTGACTGGAGAAGCATTTGTTTCATCCCTACCTATCCAAAAAATGTTGCAGATGCATTTCAAATGAAGGACACAGGAATCCAAAGAATCATCTGAGTTTGAAAAAGAAAGACCCCTATTTCCCTAAAATATTGCCAACTATGCAGACCAAAGTTTCCCACACTGCAGGAACTACCTTAAGCAGAACCTCTAGAAATAGAAGTTTGAAAATTTAAAAATTCTTGCAGTGTTTCTTGTACTTCTCCTCGAAAATCTTAGTGAGGACTAATTTACTTAGGACCAAGACCAGATCCTGGTACTCAGAGGAACCTTAATTACCTTCATTAAGATAGATAAAAGTCAGACCACTGGTAGTGGCCAAGAAATTCCTTTGATCTGCTAAGAATTGCCTGAGAGCTAAAAAGAATATGGTATTGTAAAAGGATTTCTCAAATCAACAGCTCTGAGAATTTATTCTTTTTTTTGAGACAGAGTTTATGCCTTTTAAACACAACTATGAAAATATCCTGTCCACCAAATAAAGGAACACACAAATTAAGAAAAGGACCAAATTACATAAACTGTTTGGGGAAATACTAAATCTTCATAATAATAGCATTACAACCAGAACAAGATCTGTAATTATTTCCCAGCTTATAATCCAGAAGCAATAACATGTCAGATAAATTTATAACATACTTAGGTACCACAATAGGTTTAATGGGTGGTTGCTATTAAATGTTAGTAATCAAAAAATGTAAAACAATTATAAATGAGACCAGAGACATGAATTTAAAAGAATGAATGATGGCTAAGATTATAGAAAATGACTATATTAGTACAGACTCCCAAGAGTATATGAAAAAAACCTACTTCGAGATTTAAAAAAAAAAAAAAAAAAGGCATGTTTTCTGATAATAGACTTTAATCCAGGGTGTTATTCTAGTTTTCTCCTACTAAAACAGAAATTACATTTCTTCCAAGGAAAAGTGTTAATTTTTTTTTGATGAAAATGTGTAAGAACACAGAAATAACCTCTCCCCCATTTGATGAGGTACTTTCGCAAGAGAGTTTAATTGTATCTAATGGCAGGTGGGCCCGAGTTTGTTAGTATATAATCTATGCAAAGAAAGAGCAAATGTCTAGTATTGTTAAGATGCTTCCTGCTCTAATTATTTTTCTAACTAAAACAAATACATGCAACACGCTTCTGCAAATGGTTTATCACATACTCTGCAAACATAAACACTCCTGTTTACCAAAAGGTGTCATCTTAAATTAATATCCTCCCTACATTTTTTTGTGAATTTTGTTGGGGGGGGTGTTTTCTCCTTCATAGGAGAAGTACACAGGTCTGAACACTTGTGACATGTGTCTGCACTCTGGCTAAGCATACACATCTCCTTTCCTCCAACTTCTCCATATCCCACAGAACAACTGTAGCATAGTCAGAGCAGTCAATGATCAATAAGTACTTGCTGAATAAGAGAGAGCAAGGAGTAAATACTATTACTTTTATTGTTTACATTATAATGGTTGTTACATATGTTGCCTTTCATTTTTTGTAAGAACTAAGGAAGAGAAAGCCTGCATTTAGTATACAAGGAAACTTTCTAACAAGTCTGAGTTAGTTCTGAATCTCAGCCTCACCGCTTATTAGGTGTGTGTCCTGGGCAAATATAACTGCTCTGAGACTATTTCATCTGTAAAATGGGTGTAATGATGCCAACCTCTTGGTTAGTTATCAGGATTTAGGGAGGTAATATATATGAAGGGCTTAACACAGAATGAGCAGACTAAATAAGCTCAAATCATTAGGGAGATGATAGAAAGAGCCATTATGTCCTTTTTTATGTAACTACAAAAAGGTTAGTTTTCATCTTGCTCAATTCCCCTAAGATATTCTAAATGCAAATTTTCTGCTCTCAGCCTGGTTCCACAGAGCACACAGCAAGATGAGAAATCTTCCCAAAGTCCTGAGACCAAACCACAGGAGCAGCCACTCTGCACTCTGGATAGGCAAGTGGGGTCTGGCAGACTGGTTTTTTCCTCTGTATGTGCGAGAAGGTTCCCTCGGGGTCATTCTGGGAATGGGGCCATCTCAATTCTCCTCCCCAAGGGCACCTGCCCCAATCTGCTGCTGCTTAGACTCAGGGCTTAGCATGCGGTGCAGAGAGGAGGGCTCTTCTCTCCTCCCCAGGAGAGCTGCAGACCACACACTCTCACCTCCTTGCTGCTCTGTCATCTGCTCACATGCTGCCCAGCTGCTCTTCTCCAAGTTCCCTTACTTGGTGTCTCATTATTGCTCTTTCTTGGAGCCATGCCCCAGAGTCCATTTGGAAAGGGCATATTTTCATTTAACTTTTTAAAGAAAGGTGTTTCTCTCTCTCTCTCTCTCTCTCTCTCTCTCTCTCCTCCTCCTCCTCCCTCCCTCTCTCCACTTTCCGTCTTTCCCCTGCCTCTGCTGCTGCCACCACATACAGCATTTTGCAGAAAGAACCCTTGCTGCAGAGCCAGCACAACTGAGCCTGAACAAATACTCCTCTCTGACCAAGCAACTTCCCCAGGTACAACCCATACCCGAGAGGGGCTGCCTGTTGAAGCAGGGCTGCCCAAAGTGTAGAAAGCATCAGGAACACCTGGACAGCAAGCAGCCGGTAGGGCGAGGCCCCGGGGCTCTGCAATCCTGAACAGCACCTGGCTGCTACAACGCTCCTAATGTGCACAACCGCACACTTGGGGCAGTACTCTGTTAAAGGACCTCTGGCACCCAGGTTAGGGGAATGTCCATTCATAAGGGAAGGAACAGCACAGCCCTCAAGGGGGTGATGCTCATCTTGATGTCTGCCTCTGCTGCTACCTCCCTCCACGTCCCCAGCTACACTGCATCCTTGCTGCCCTGAGCTGGGCTCCATGAGAACTAACTACCTCTTAGCTCTCCCAATTAACATCAGTAAGGCACCTAGGTGCTGCACATACATTATCCCAGCCCACACTCGCTCATCTCTAAGACAGACACGTTATTCTCATTTTACATCAAGTTTGGAAACTTCAAGAAACGTTCCCAAGGTCACAAGTGACACAGGGAAATCTAGAAGCCAAGGCCACATCCTTAAGCAGTATGCTATGTACACTTCAGGCTCCAGCTCTTACCCTACTGGACCTCACCATGTCCCACTCCCCTCCTGGAGAAATATTAACGTTCACGTGTGTTGTTTCCTCAATCCAACAACGAACTTATTAGCATAGACCTTTTAGAGGCACAATGTCCTCTCTGGACACACAGCTGGGCTTGTTCATTGCAGGATATTGAAGACACAGTTTTGTACAAGTAGGTCTGACTTCAATACTGTCAAAACACATCCAGTCCCCCTACCCAATCACTCACAAGTAAACTCTTTAAAGATCAACAAGAAAGTTGACTGCTAGCAACGGGTGCCCATTGTGACAGAGAGGACAAGACAGCCTCACTCAAGGGACAGTGCAACTAGCATTCTATCAGGCTGTACTGTTCTGAACCTTGTCATGCTTCTAACAGAGGAAATCAAATGACCTGAATGCAAATAAATGCCTCTCAGCAGCTGTGTGACCTTTAAAGTTCTGTAAACCTTTTTGAATCCTGGGTTAAAATGGGAATAAGATGATATATGTTGGTGTTAAGGAGCTAAAATATGTAAAAATGTTCGGCACATAATAGAAACTCAATAAGCTCTAAAACTTTTTTTTTATTTAATCTTTATTTTTGAGAGAGAGACAGAGTGTGAGCAGGGGAGGGGTAAGGGCAGAGACAGAGGGAGAGACAGAATCTGAAACAGGCTCCAGGCTCTGAGCTGTCAGCATAGAGCCCAACATGGGGCTCGAACCCACGAACTGCGAGATCATGACCTGAGCTGAAGTCGGACACCTAACCGACCGAACCACCCAGGCACCCCTAAAACTTTTAGGGAGTCTAAGGGCTCCCAAACCTAAGTCCACACCAAAATCACCTGGAGAAATTTTCAAAAATGCAGAGTCTCAGGACACACTCTCTGGACCAAATGAATTATTCTCTCCAGGAGTCTAGCCCAGAAATCTCTATATTCCAGTCTGCAAACCATTCCTGCAAACCACTGGCCTGTGCCATATCAGAGCATCTGGTCCAAAAATCCATCCATGGTTCTCCAAGATGAACTAGACTGAGAAGCTGCTAAGGTCAGAGGTTTCACAGCTTTTCTTCCTATCTTTTGGAGATTTCCTTTTCAAACTTTTCCCTGATTTCCTTTGATTTATAATGTGTGGTTTTCATAAATAGGAGTCCTAGCTTATTTACACTGTATCAGGGTTAGGAATACCCAAAGTATAAATCATCACACGAAAACACTATTATTGCACAGAAAGGAAACAAATGAAAACAGGAAATTCAAAACCATTCCTCCCATCATGGTTCACACTCCACATGCAAATATCGCTATGAACACATCAATCCAGTAGCTTACTAGGCAATAAAAAGACTATGTAGACAGGCAGGAAAAATGCATTCAGTTACTGTCAGAATAATAACTTTGCATTTCTTGACTACTGTGCATTAAAACACTCTGTCATAGCTTCAGATAAAGGTAGCTCTCTGTCAACCTAATACACGGTCCAAGGACCTTTGGACTCAAATATTTTTTTTAAATTAGATTGATAGATGTCACTTCACAAGTATTTATGTGACGATGCATTAAAATTCCCAAAGGACCTGGGTTCTACTATAGAGAGAGTACTTCGTTCTCAAGTCAACATGTCAAGAAAATTCTGAACAATTTTCCACTGAAGTGGCTTCCATGGTACATAGGAAAGACTCTTATCTAAGGGCAAACACACTAATAAAAGGGTGACCTTCAGCAACATTTTAGTAACACTGTATGTCACAATTTGATTTTTTTTAAATCATATCTTTGTATAAACTACCCGTTTCTCTCTCTCAAATAGTCATTTTTCCCAACTCCATGCCAAAAAAAAAAAAAGTCAGTTCTTAAAACAGGTTCCTGCTACCATGTTTAAACAAAAATATTAGTAAAACTCAGACTTCATAATCCAGAGGCTGGTCATAGTACTTCAGCCCACCCCTGTCTGGGCTCCCACCCTGGCAACTTGGCCAGAACTGCTTTACGAGACCTCTATGCTGCTACCAACAACACACACTTTTAAATGTGGTGTTTTGGCAGCAGTCAGCACTCCAGAGATGCTGGCTTGGGCTCTCCCTTACCCATTCTCCCAAGTGACTTTCTAGGGACTCGGACGCAGCTCATAGATTCGAACACTTCCTCCATCCTGAATCCGCTTTAGGTCTCCCTTTCACTGTCCGGCTGCTCCCTTCCTGTCACCTCTCTCTCTTCTCTGCTTCATCTTTAAAGGTGGCTCATGCTTCCTTCTGCACTCTACCCCACCTTCTACCCACTTTCGCTAAGCAAGTGTACCTACCTTCATGGAGACAGAAATCCTGTCCTTGTCCAAAACCCCACATTCATAAACCCAACCTAGACTTGCCTTGTGAGCTCCATCCAGACAGGTGCTTCCCTGGCATTTCCACTGGGATATATCAAAAACACAAGGAATTGAACACTCCTTTGCCTGCAATATTCCCCCCACCTCATTCCCTATCACACATACAACTGTTCAGGCCAGAAACCCAGGAGCCATCATCTCCAGCCCTTCTACAAGCATTCCACCTTCCTCACCAGGACTAAAAGAGACCTCCAAGGCAGTCTCAAATCTGTTTGCTTCTCTGCATCCTACTGACCCCACGCTAGAGCAAGCCCACATCCTAATCTCACTCGCAGCCCCACCTCAGCTCCCCGCATGTACTGGAGGTCCCTTCCAGCCCACTCTGTGCAACAGCCAGTTGTGATACTTTGAAAATGGAAATCTTGGGGCACCTGGGTGCCTCAGTCAGTTAAGCGTCTGACTTCAGCTCAGGACATGGTCTCACGGTTCATGAGTCTGAGCCCCGCATCCGGCTCTGGGCTGACAGCTCAGAGGCCTGGAGCCTGCTTCCATTTCTGTGTCTCCCTCTCTCTCTGTCCCTCCCCACTCACACTCTGTCTGTCTCTCTCTCTCCCTGCTCTCAAGAATAAAAAAACATTAAATTTTTTTAATAATAAAAATGGAAATCTTGTAACTCCTGGACTTAAAAATCCTGCAGTGGTTTCCCATGCTTTCAGGACAAAGTCCAGAATCCCTACAAGTCCGGAATGATTGTATTTTTCTCCTTACTTCTCAGATATCATCCTTGCCTCTTTCACATGCAGTCCCTCATCCCTGCCTCAGGAGTGGACATGACCTTCCCCCACCCCCTGCCTTCCCTACCTCACTCAGAAATGCCTCATTCTCAAGGAGTCCTTCCTGTACCTTTGTAACTAAAATGGAATTTTCTGTTATATGTTCACATAGTACCTTGTACTTTTCTCTCATAAAGCTTAGTGCAATTGTAAATATTTTTCCTACAATTCTTTGCGTAACAGTTCTTTCTACTCTTAGTGAGAAAAGAGCCAGCTAGGTCTAGTTTCATTGCCACAATCCCAGAAACAGTACAGAGACAAGCAAGTAATAGATGCCCAATAAATATTTACTGAATATGCAAATTCATCAAGTACACTCCCTGTTTTTCTTCTTCTATTAGTTACCTACATTGGCTTAGTGATCTCACGATTCTCATAATTTAAGCAACATCCTCAGGATGGCCTCTGCGACTTCTCTGACAGGTCAGGAGCACCTAAATCTAAGAGGAAAGAATAGGATTTGGGGGCTGTACAAATTGGTTGCAAAAGATATGGGTAATTTAATGATACATCTCTAATCCATTTTAATGAACACACATGCCCTCCAATTGACCTGCAGGCAAGAGATCCCTTTCAGCTCTTTAGTGACCTGGAACTCAAGAACTTGGTGCCAAGAGAAGACTGAAGAACACGACAAATGTATCATTATTCTTTATACTTTACACATAACTCTTAAACATCCTTTTTACCTTCTTAATATTTGATACAAATATTTTTCAAAAGAGCATAACAATAATATGTATGACGGAGATGCGCAAAGGACTATTTTACACAGCTTCAAAAGCGTTCATTCATTGTCTCTATTCACCTGTTACAAATTGGCTCCTTTTCCTCCTGGGCTGCACAAAGAAAGCCCAAGCATACACCCAGTTAATCATAAAATCACCAACAATTCTTACGTTCAGGAAGTAGGTGGATGATATTGGCACCTTAATCATTTTCATGGACTTTTCAATAGTATGTTAAAGAGAAATATTACTGAGTGCATAATGACAGTTATTTAGGAAGTTACTGGAAAGAGAACTACTGAAAAGTTAATAAAAGTGATTAAAAACAGTGGAAAGATTACTCTTCAATACATTTAATACACCGGGCAGGTTTAACCTAACAATTGCGCTTTTACAGGCAGCTTTATCAGCCATTTTAATTTATCCTACTAAGAAGAAATGTGCATCATGAAACCCAATTAAGTCAGCAGTGATAAAGCGTGAGAGGATTTCTCCACAGTCCCTCTATCAAAATGATTTGTTAAACACGGAGGTCTAAAAGGCATCCTAACATGCTAGTGAAAGACACAGTCAATGTGGCCTCACCCTGTGCATTTTCAATGACAGTGAATGAAACCAGACATAGTGAGCATTAAACTTCGAAGATTTATTGCAAAACTAACCTATAAAATGCTAAGTTGAGCTCAAGGAAGAGCATGTAGTTAATATGCTATTTATCTACAATACACATAGATAGCTCTTATGATCTGCTCCACACACACCTATTGGGCTATCCCACTGCAATGAGGCACAAGACAAATTTGTCCACTTTTCAGATAGCCAAGCTATTAAAAATAAAATAACCGTCACAAACTGGAACCCTGCCCGTTTCAATCAATTTGGTCTGAAGTGAGGTTCAGCTACGCCCCACGTATTAGCACAGGTCTCTTTTAGAGGCAAGTAGAGACTAGAACATCTCCTGCTTTGACTACACACTAGGCAGAAATAAACTATTGCATTTGAGCCATTACATATTTGGGGTATCACTTGTTACAATAGTCAGCCTGCCCTTACAAATGCATCTACTATGAGGAGGGCAATGTTCTCCAGGGGCAAAATCCCTTAAATAAGACACAGTCCTCGTTACAGTATTTCTATTAAAAACACCATTTATTGGGGCGCCTGGGTGGCGCAGTCGGTTAAACGTCCGACTTCAGCCAGGTCACGATCTCGCGGTCCGGGAGTTTGAGCCCCGCGTCGGGCTCTGGGCTGATGGCTCGGAGCCTGGAGCCTGTTTCCGATTCTGTGTCTCCCTCTCTCTCTGCCCCTCCCCCATTCATGCTCTGTCTCTCTCTGTCCCAAAAATAAATAAAAAACGTTGAAAAAAATTTAAAAAAAAACACCATTTATTGATTTTCCTTGCTAAAAAGCAATACACGTTAATTATAAAAACTTTAGAAATCCAAATAAAATGAAGAAAATTCTAAACATCAATAATGCCAATGCCCAATTGTTCTACAGCCTTCTGTTATATAGCTTTCAGGCTTTTATTTCTCTTTAGATAGACACACAAGATTAACAGATAAGATGGATGAGGTAAACAGATGATGGATAAAAGTAATCATACACATATTATAGAATAATATACTTTTTTCGCTCGACAATATATCGGGAACAAATCTCTAAGTAATGATACTTTATTTAACCATTCTCCCACTAAAGGAAGGTAGCAAAGGTACAAAATGTAGACAGAGAGGCAGACCACTCTGGGAAAGGGAAATTATATATGCAAGTGCACAGAGCCCTCAAGCGACTCAGCAAATGGGGACGAATGCCATCGGCGTAGCACAGGGTTCCAGGCAGAAGAAGGAACCAGATAAGAATGCTTGGACAAAAGGTGAAAGGCCTTCTATGCCATTCTAAGGAGCCTGGATTTTATCCTGATGGCAAGTGAAGAGCCTCATGCAATGGTGCAGTATGGTCTTTTCCGCATCAGAAAGATCACTCCAGCAACGCCAGAGAGAGTGAATTTAAGAAGGGGAGAATCCATGAGCCAAGTTAAGAGGTTGTTGCAGTAAGAATGGGAATCACTACAGAAACAATGACGTTGGGGTAGAAGAGACAAATGAGATGTTAAGGAGGCGGAATCAATGGGATCTGGTCACCAGACGGCTATGGAGCAAAAGGAGAGGCCTCCTGTTTGAAGTAACTGAGCAGACACTGATGCTCTCATACGGTGAGGGGTTACATGAATTCAGAGGGGCACCTACTACTCTGACACAGAATGAGCTGTCAATCAAGAAAGCCACTGGTAGTGATAGTACTGATTATAACAGAAGTGGTAGCAGCTTCATTATTAGCATACAGATATACACACGGACTGGCAGGGGAGATGAGGAGACATCATTTAATGTGCTTCCTATAAAGTGCCTATAGGACATTCAGGTGGATTATCTGGTAAAGAGTTGGATATATGAACCTGGAGGCGGGGGGCCCCCCCCCCAAAAAAAATTAGGGTTTGGCCTAGAGATATGGATTTGGAAACCACAATTTACAAGCAGTGTGGAATCTACTAAAGTAGATGAATTCAGCAGGGGTTCAGGGAGGCCAAAGTGAAGGAAAAATGAAACTGGACGTAGCCTGCCAGAGTCCTGCCCTGCCCTGGACGGGCCCTGTGGCACGGCCAAGGCCTCTGCCTGCAGTAATTGAAGAAGTCAAAGTGAATTATTCCTTGTTTGACAACTTGTTTCAGCATTGCTCGCTCTACTCATAAAAGGACTAGGATATATTATTTTCTTGCCCAAACCACAAGAATCATAAGCTGAGAAAGAAAGCCTCTCACCCCCACCCCACACTGACGTGGGAATGCTGACCCTACCATCACCAGGACGGCTGCCAGCCGTGGTAAACAAGCCCTCACCGCTCTGTGCCGGCCTCATGCGTTCCCACAACACAGATAATTATTAAAACCTAAAACAGTGCCAGATTTGCATTTTTTAAATAAATAAAAACTCACAACGAAACACTTTGACTCTTCTCTTTTCATTTTATAGAAACAAATGGCTGAACTTTCTTCTCAAAGTTTACAGTTGTGGATTCATCTTTTTTTTTTTTAATTTTTTTTTCAACGTTTATTTATTTTTGGGACAGAGAGAGACAGAGCATGAACGGGGGAGGGGCAGAGAGAGAGGGAGACACAGAATCGGAAACAGGCTCCAGGCTCTGAGCCATCAGCCCAGAGCCTGACGCAGGGCTCGAACTCACGGACCGCGAGATCGTGACCTGGATGAAATCGGACACTCAACCGACTGCGCCACCCAGGCGCCACTCATCTCTTAATCACCCTTTATAATTTCAAAGACAGGGCTGAAGACACAATGGTATTTGCTTCTTGAAGAGAGGAAGCTCATGAACACAAGTAACTTCTATGATTTCAGAGAGCATGACACATGACAACAACACGAAAAGGCAACGGAGGTAGAAAGGTTTAGGGGAGGAAGGAGATACTTTTTCGTGAAGACTCCCTCTCATTAAGCTCTCCTACGGCCCTTTCAGATTGTCTAAACGTTTCACAATCGTTTTTCCAGGATTAGACTCCTTGGGACGATGCAAAACATGAGAGGAGAGAAAGAGAAAAGTTCCAGGGTCAGTAGCAGAAGTGCTATGTTGGTTCATTTCTTTTCTTAATAATTTTTTAACAGTTTTTTTTTCACTTTTTGAGAGACAGAGACAGAGTACAAGCAAGGGAGGGGCAGACAGCGAGGAAGACACACAATTTGAAGCAGGCTCCGGGCTCTGAGCTGTCAGCACAGAGCCCGATGCAGGGCTTGAACCCACCAACTGTGAGATCATGACCTGAGCCGAAGTCGGACACTTAACAAACCAAGCCACCCAGGCCCCTGCTGGGTCATTTCTGAACAAGGACTAGATGCACTTCGAATGAACCATGAAGAACATGGTTCTTCCCTCCCACTCTGCGTACTAGGGAGCTGGGACCCAAGGAGGGAATGTTACTTACACATAGCACACAGGTACTAAACTACAAAGCTGGAAGTGAAAAACAGTGTTCCTGACTCTGAGGCCAGGCACTTTTCAGTTGTGAATAAGCTGAGGACTTCCCTCCCCACCACCCCCATCCCCTAGGGTCTACTCACAGATACTGTGGTCTAACTGGTGAGGCAAGACTACACACAGAAAAATTGTTAACTACATCCATTTTTTGGTAACAACAATAACATAAGGGAAATTTGCGATGGCACCATGCATAAAGCTTGTAGTGGAAAGGTGCTCTGTGTCCAAAGACTACAGTGAGTGTTTCTGACAGGATCATTACTGGGACTGTCATAGAGGCAGTAGGATATGACCTGTCCCTTAAAGGAGACAGAAGATCCACAGACAGAAATGAGGGAAGACACAGATCCAGGCAGAAGAAATGGCCTATGTAAAAACAGCAGTGGGAAAGTGTGTGGCCTGTTCATGGAGCAATTAGACTGGATAAAAACATTTATACAGTAAAACTGAAAAAGATTAGGCTTGGTCTGGAGTAAGGAAGACAGGCAATACCAGCATCTAAAGTTAACTATGGTGGATCCACTGAAAGTTTCTGAGCAAAGAGAGGTCCAATAAAAGGAGTACTTTAGAAATACTCACTGTCCAGAGAGCTTCGGTGGCTCAGTCAGTTAAGCATCTGACTTCAGCTCAGGTCATGATCTTGTGGTTCATGTGTTTGAGCCCCACATCGAGCTATATGCTGACAGCTCACAGCCTGGAACCGGTTTTGGATTCTGTGTCTCCCTCTCCCTCTACCCCTCCCCTGCTCATGCTCTCTCCCTCTTTCTCTCATAAATAAATGTTAGAAAAAAATTTCAGAAATACTCATCCTCCAGTGCAGTGTTTAACAGAAGGCAATCTGGAGCAGTGGACAGAACAGAGGCAAGGAAATGGTGGCGGTGGGGGGGAGAGTATGTAAATTTAATGAATGATTAAAATCAAAGATTCTGATACTCATCCAAAGATGATAAGCCACCTTTCTAGACCATGTTGATAGCATATGAAGAAAAATACAATATTCTTATGGTGACCAAAGGCCAAGTCTACTTTTTTTTTATTTTATTAATGTTTTTATTTATTTTTGAGAGAGGGAAAGAGAGACACAAAGCAAGTGGGGAAGAGGCAGAGAGAGAGGGAGACACAGAATCCAAAGCAGGCTCCAGGCTCTGAGCTGTCAGCACAGAGCTGGACATGGGGCTTGAACTCACGAGCTGTGAGATCACGACCTGAGCTGAAGTCAGACGCTTAACCGAGCCACGCAGGCACCCTTGGCCAAATCTACTGTTTAATTCTTGTATTGGTTTTTACTAAGCCATTATCTGCTGTAATTTAGTTACTGGGTGGCTGCAATTCAGGAACCTAAATGCTGGGTAAATTAAGAGTTGAACAAATAAACACCTCTGTTTTCTGAGCACTTTCGTTTCTTATTAATGACAGTGTAATAATTAGAGGCACGAACACGGAACAGAAAACAATATAAAAACTGTTCCCCACCACTTCACACCCATTAGGTTGGCTGTTATCAAACCATAAAAAAATAAAACATGTTAGAACATGGAGAAATCAGAACCCTGTGTGGGAAAGGGAAATGGTGTAGCTACTGTGGAAAACGGTACAGTAGTTCCTCAAAAAAAAAAAAAAGAAAGAAAGAAAGAAACCTAGACTTACCATAATCCAGCAATTCCACTTCCGGCACATGCCCAAAAGAAAGGAAAACCAGGTCTTGAGCAGATATTTGTACATTCATAGAAGTTTTATTCCCAATAGCCAAAAGGTAGAAGCAACTTGAATGTCCGCTGACAAATGAATGGATAAACAAAATGTGGTCTATATGTGCAATGGAATATTCAGCCTTAAAAAGCAATGACACTCTGACCCATTAAAACACAGATGAACCTTACCGACGTTATGCCAAATAAAACAAGCCAGTCACAAAAATGCAAAAACTGTAGGATTCCACTCTTATGAGGTACCTAGAATAATCAAATTCACGGAGACAGAAATTGGAATGGTAGCTGGCAGGGGTTGGAGAAGGGAATAGAGAGTTATTATTTAATGGGTATGGAGTTTTGGTCGGGGAAGATAACATGACAAGAGATAGATGGTGGTAATGGTTGCCCAACAATGTCAATACCTAATGCAACTGAACTTAAAAACGGTTAAGGTGGTAAATTCTATGTTACTACAATTGGGGGCGGGGGGGAAACACCAGAATTAGACTACAGTCCAAAATGCTAGCATTTTTCATAAAATTCCTGCTCCAGTGAAAGAAAAGTTGCTAGTGATCCTGAGAACAGGGGTGAGCAATCTCAGTGGACGGGAAAGAAGACAACGGAAGAAACTGCATCTCAGAGGTGTCCGGGCTGGCAAAGAAGAGCCTGTGAAATTTCAAAGCTGTGGCCCTTCTGTGCTGATGACATGACAAAGAGCACCCCCACTCAGCAGAACATCTCCACCCTGGCAGTCCCCAAAGAGCCTTGACTGCCAGGATCACCTCCCAAGGGCGAAGTCTAATGACAAATTCTATTGGAAGCAAACACAGCCATCCTTCTCCTCAGTAGATAGCTGCCATGAACTGTGCAGAGGTGCGGCCAGGATGCTCCCTGCAGTGGAGGAAAATGCTGCCACTGCATCTGCGGCTTCACTGATAACACATCATGGCCCATGGTGTCTCCAGGGCCAACAGAGACAGTGACGGAAAAGGATCTCATTATTCATCTAAGCCCAAGTGGATATGTGCCCTTCCACCTGCAGTCTGTCCAAGAGCTGATGAGATGTCAAAAACAAGGGGGGGGGGGGCAGTGAAAAGAAAGTCATCTCTTTTTTATTGCTTCTTAGGGATATAAGCAGCGCCTTTCCATCTTCAGTTACAAGAACTGAACTTCTATTGCTCAGATGGTTAAACACCTGTTGGGGGAGATCAAGGAAGAACATACAATTTCTGAGTACTGAGATTTAGTACCCAAAATGAGTTGGAATGATGTGGGAGTGGGTTGGCTCAAAACACTAACTATTCAAAAATCTCTTCTGTGCTTCTAAGTCTTTACAATGCAGGGCATTTTTACCCAGCTGGAGCTATAGGCCACACAGAATAAATATTATCAAGAAATAATTGAGAGGGAAAAGTTTACGAGATTAAACAGCCTTTTTCTGAAGCCCAAAAGTTGATGCAGAGGTGGGCCCTGGGTGGTGAGAGGAAGCAATGGTGTCCTGGTAGGATATAGCTCTAATTGCTATTTCCTCTGAATATGCAGCTCACCAAATAAGAGACCTGAAGGAAAAGGAAAAAACAAAAAACAAAAAGCAAAAGCAAAACAAAAACGCTTCTCTCAAAATTTAACCTTGAACAACGATTGCTACTACCCAACAAGCTGGGGTGCTTCTGTCATGTATTCATTTAATTATTTAACAGGTATTTAATCTACACAGAACCACCAAGCAGTATGTGTCTATCAAAGAGGGGAAAAAGATACAAACTCACCTGAGTGGCAGTTATGACCACATGGTTTTAGTCAGCCCCTCAATTTTTTAGCTTTCTTTGCCTCAATGGCAATTCCCAGGCTAGAGACAAACACTTGGGATGATAGTATTACTGCTGTGAGCTTTCCAAATTTAGCAAAGCATACAATGCCTCACGTCTCTTATCACGCCCCCTCCATGTCCTGAGCTCCCAGATGTGCCCACTACCAAGACTCGAATGCCCTTGTCAAGAATGTCCCCTTGTGCTGGGCTCAGCTCAGCTCACATATTTTGGCAGAGCAAAGAGAAAAGAAACAATTCCCTCCCCCAGGTTGTCTTGGCCCAGCATTACCTCCTAAATCTGGCTACCAGCTCCGGAATCATGCACCACTCTGAGCTGTTTTCTTCCAGCACAGTGGGGCAGATATCCAAAGCCAGAGCCTTGGGCTTTAGGAGAAAAACTTCTGAAATTGAGATACAGGGCAGATTACCATCTGTGCCCTCATGAGATAGACGATGAGCCTATCAGACTCGGAAGGACCATCTACATTCACAGTATTGTGATCTAAGATCTCCATTTTCTGACATATTTGGACCTAGACAGCGGAAGTCCGAGGTGTCAAGAGAAGGCTAATCATTGTAATGATGAACAGCAGTCCTATACTTCAGTTTCTCACAGACTAGGATCCACTCATAAGCCTCATTGTTTACCTAAAGCCTTCCTTTGCAGTTTCCTCACACAGCAAAGAGAGGAAGGGAATATACATATGGAGTCTGAGGTAAGACCTAGTAGGATGGTCTCCCATGTATCATCCAAGCTGTGGGTAAACTAAATTTCTATTTGTTTGTTTGGTTATTATGAAAAGCAAGATTAAAAATTTTACTAGGTCCTAATGGGGAGAACTCAGGTTAGGACATAGTTTGCAAGGAAACTGCTTTCGATAAGGAAAAATATCCTGGTTCTCTTAAAGACCAAAAAAATAGCGTAAATTACCATCTATGTATCTCTCTGTAGGATTCCTTGATGGCAAATCTAAGGTGGGGAAATTTTTTTTCCCCTAAACATTGGATCTATGCCAAACAGAGATGAGTCAACCCATTTCAAGCCTTCAACTTCACCAAAATTTCTTTTATTTTATCTACTTTAACCTGTAAGGATCATTTGGGGACAGAGAGCCAGGAGGCAAGCCTTCAGAAAGAGGCTTGCTTCAAGCACACCATGGCACTAAACAATATGAAAACACAACCTCTCAACTAGCACTTACCTCAAATGAGTAAGAGACTGAAGTCTGTATTCTGTAAATTCTCAAATAACTTCAGATTTAAAAGTACGGCAGAATGTATCACTCATCAGTTGTTCCGTGGTACAAAGTGACTGATATTTGGGGGAGTGGCTAGGTCATATGATCGCTCATAATGTTACTTTAATTTTAACTTAAGTTTTATGATAACATAAGAGCACAGAGTAACACGTGCATGCACACGTTCAGAGCATTCCTATTTGGATGGGAAACTGTCCACAAAGGTCATTTCTGTTATTTAAGAATATGAACATTCAAAAGGAGTCCTCACTTTCTCATGAAAACTTTGACTAAGGCATGTTACGCTATTGCTTTTGGCAACAAACTACATGAGTCATAGGAACCCTAATTTTTTACCTTCTGTTTTCATCATATACTTTTCATTCTTTACTTTCAATGAATGTAATGGTTAATGAACCCTACCACCATTTTTCATCATATGCTTTTTGTTTTCATTATCATTCATTTATATAAGGCTAATCAAAATATTCACTAAGACCTATCTGTACAGATATGCTTTTCAAAACATTTAAGCATATCAAAGACAACCAAACCAAAAACCTAAGTATTACTAAGTACTAAGGGCAGATGAGAGTTGAAAGGTCTTTGGACATCTGGTTAATTCATAAATTGTCACTGAAATTTAAAAATACATATTAAAAGAGGTTATGTTTATAATTAAGAAAAAGATAACAAGAAGAAAACAGGCCCTGGAGCAAAGAAGATTCCCGGAACAATGAATAGATTACATCTGACAAGGGCACTAACCTGCCCAATCACGTCTTTTGCTCTCATTTGCTAGAAATATACAGGCCAGTGGAAGGACGGTGCAGTGTGCAGCCCCCTCAGTGCTGTGTAAGCTTCCCAGTCTTACCTAATACATCAAGACCTATGGTACAACTTTTCCTAGACCCCAAGGACTTGCAGATCTCCTGCAATGAAGGGGAACTACCCCCTAGTGCTTGTAAAATATCCTACTTCAGATGTTTACATTCTCCTTTTAAGACATTATTATTCCAAGGAGCTGTTTTTCCAAATGACCAATCTTGGGCTCATTTTTTTAATCATAAATATAAATATATGTACGGTTTGTCTACTCAACAGAAAAGTGTTTTAGGTATAGATTTTTAACAGTAAGATTTATATAGCTGACAGAGCAGTCAAAAGGACTCAGGAAATTAGATTTACATGTAGATTTATGAAATACAAGCAGTCAAGCTGTATCTGTTCCTACTGTTACTTACTTAATATAGCTTTTAGTAAGAATTATTTTCTTCAGTGGTGGCTGGAGAATCCCTGCAGCGTTTGTCATTTTCGTAACACCATAAGGTCAGCTCACTTTCTTAAATAGTTACTGAGGATATTAGAAAAAACAAGTGCCATTTCTCATAAATATGTGATAAACCTGCTTATGTTATCAATATATTCCAGTATTACAGCATAGACCGAATATCTACATTGGAGTATAAGATGATGATGCACAAATCTTGCATGCCCCAATAACATCCATAGATGTTATTCAACATCAGTATTTTGGACATCATTTTCTGCCTAGAATCACTGCAATGCCTTGAAAACTAAAATCGTAGTGCGTCACATGATGATTTGTTTGAATAACAGAAATTTAAATGAACAGCAAATTATTTTGCATTCCAATTAATATAAAACCTAATAATATTTCTTAGCTTGTTCGGTGAGCAAGAGAAAAAGCAAAGACTGGGAAGTGTTTAAGCAACTACAAGAAGTGTATGTAATTTATACAAACTTCAAATGCAAAGCAAACAAGCTATGAGATTCTGTGTTGTCTTCTAAAATACACTAAGCAGTTGTTTCAGAAGACCCATCTTTCAAGAAAAGAACTTGTTATACAGACACTGCTCAGGAGTTTATCTCAGATGGGTAAAAAAGAAAAAAGAAAAAATAATTCAGGGGAGACTTCTATCAGCTCAACCCTAAAGCTAATCTGTTGCATGTGTGGTTTCTACACTAGTAAGCAACTTGTAGGAAACAACACTGCAGCTGAGCACATGAGAGCTGGAAACTGTTCCCCGGGATATGATATCACAAAATGACTTTGCTATATTCCCTCTCCAGCCTGGCATCATGGCTCAGGCAGCAACACAACCGTCACGCCCCCAGGGCAGCTTCATGTGGTTAGATAAGAACCCCCTGCTCCATCACTCTCCCTGAAATCTTCTCACCAGAAGCACACAGAACCAGCTCAACCAGGACAAATCAGCCCCTCTTCTCTCTGTATGTGTCTTTTTTTTTTTTTTTCCAGTTGGTGTTCCTTTGCCTGGTAAGTTCTGAATGACACGGTTAACAGAAACCACCCAACGGGGTGAACTCCCAAGTTTTCATACACTCACACACTTTTAAACCCAATATTCCAGTATGGATTTCCCCAGTTTACATTCTCTAAAATAAAATAGCTCATAGTATTTACTTTTATCTCACAATAGTACAATAACTACCACGTTGATAAAAACACAAGAGAAACTTTTAGCATAATTCCCGTCAGGCTTTAGCTAAACCTGTTAGTTAAGGTTTCATGCAACAGCCACAACCTCGAAGTACCTGACACTAAAATCACCACACACAATAATTACACAAACCTGGAGCTGTAACTTCATGATTTCTTAATCTACTCAATTATACACAGGGAGATTTCCAGTTCATTTTAAAAACCTGCTTTGCTTCGCATGACACAATTTCCTATGTAATTCCTTTGACAAACAAAAGAGGAAAACTACCTTCCTGAAGGTCTTCCCCCTTAGAAGCACAAAAACAGAACGGTATTTCTCCAGACAACATGAATATTCCATTTCTAAACATCCTCGGGATGCTTGGAAGAACTTTATCCCTGAAGTCTGACGTTTATTTCTAGTCAAAACACAAAACACCATTGCTAATCCAGTAACACACCCCCAATCCTAGGCATCACTGCCAACTACGATCCCTTTTATATCAATTTCCACCATGTATAGTAAATGATTCACAACTCGTGATTTGGGGTAAATGCAAAATCCTTTCTGAATTACATAGAATAAAGCACGTGAAAATTGGACAATGGTATGGCTTAAAAGGTTTTGTTTCAGATTCTAGACCAGAGTAACATATACTGCAGTACAATGGTGTTGAGCTTTTGTGTTCCCTAATAAGACAGCTCCCAGCAGAGCGTTTCCCATGTTTTACAGTGACATCTATCAGCCAGACCCGGGGAATCCCAACGTCACTCAGCTTTCTTCAGCACCACTGTCTGAGAACAGCTTCTGTCCACAGAGTGGTGCAATCTTAGCAGGTCTGGCGCACAAAGTGCATTGTTAAAATAAGGAAATGGTGGATGAGCAAGGCTCTTTCCTGTCATTAAAACCAAATTGTTAGGTATTAATTAACTGCAAGATATAAGCACCACAAATGCCAGCCAGAAATTTAAGTAATTGGCTATCATCAGATACAAATTTAAGAGAACTGACTTAGTTTGCATCTAAGGCAGACTGAGCCTGGCATGGTGCTGACTTTTGTAAAAATTCAATTAACCCAACCATCTATTAGGCAGATACATAAAGACACAGGGAAAAAGCTACTGTGCATGTTAGAATCTGCGATGTGTAATCATGTTAATTTATGGTTTGAGAAGATACCCTGCTACGCTTTAGTGATTGTATGGTAATCAGAAAATTATACAGATATTTCCAACCTAGAAATTATTTTGTGAATGGCATAAATGCAACACTACCTCAGAAATGTAATCAGATTATCGGTTAATTTCTCAGACCTGATCATATGAAGGAGACCGGAAAACAATACTTTCCAACGGGAAAATGGGGGAAAAAGATCTGGGAAATCGATTGCTAAACTTGGCTTCCCAAATTCTTCTTCAGGGCCTACACGTGAAGCTCCTTAACTACGCTCATCTGTTCTGATTCACTGAGATGCCAAAACACACTGCAAACCAAAATATTGTAAAAACGAAAATTCTTGAGAGGACGTCACCAAAAATACCCCCCCACACACACACAACTTTATATTTCTCACAAACACCTATTCCCGAGGTACAGACTGCACCTATCTGTTGGACACGGAGTTGGCCAAAAACTCTGCCCCATTTCTAGAGACATGTCGGCGCTGTGTCCTTTCCTTACGAGGGCTCCCACAGACACAAACCCCTGACCATCTGCACACTCAAGACTCCAAATGAAGGAAAGGCGTGAAAATCCTGTCGGACTCACCCTTCCTCCTTCAAAGGAAAAGCCCCCACACGGCGGCCCATACCTCACCAGCACCTCCTAACCAAGTTCAACGACGCACTCGCAAGAAAGCAGCCGGCCCATTTCCACGCTACTCGGCAAGGAAACCCCAAGGGATTAAAAAGTTTCAGGCGGCCCCCACCGAGGACCAAACTTGGACTCTCACCAATGGCAAAGCCTAGAATCCAGGTAACTGGAGAAGGCGCTGCCTGTGGAATCCAATCCGCGAAACCTTCTCTGAGAATCACTTAGGAGTCCGCAATCCCGAAACTCAACTCCCGAGCCCGCGTGTGCTGGGCAGCCGTCGGGCCCGCGACCTCCCCGCCCGGCCGGAGCGCGCCCCGAGGGGCGAGGAACTTACCGCACCGCTTGCACAGCACCCGGCTGACCTCCTTCTTGAGGTTCCGGCCCGTCTCGAGAGGGGGGAAAGAGGCTCGGAAGGCGGCCGGCGCGCGGCTGCTGCTGTTGGCATCGGGCTCCATGAAGAAGATGTACCTGCTGTCCTCCTTGAGCCTCCCGCAGGAGGGGAAAGCGGGGTGACCCCAGGCCCCCAGGCGCACGGTGAGCAACGAGTCCTTCTTCAAGCCCCCGGCTTTCACCGCCCACACCTGGTGCACCTTCACCAGATAGGGCGCCTCCTCGTCTCCGGGCTCGCCCGCGCCGGGCGCCGGGGCGCTGGGCCAGGAGGGCACGGTCCCGTTGGCGGTGGGCAGCGGGTCCGGGGCGGGCGGCCCCAGCGCTCCCGGGCCGGCGGCTGGCGGCTCGCGCTCGCCTCCCCACGCCCCTGCCTCGCCCGCCGCCGCCGCCTTCCTGTCGAGTGCCCCCTGCTGCCGCCGCGGCGGCTGCACCTTTCCCTCGATCACCACCGCGGCGCGCTGAGCCAGCTCCTGCACCGAGCCCACGCTGGGCGGGGACGAGTAGCACACCGAGGCCCCCGCGGGAGCCGCCTCGTCGCCGGCGGCCGCCCCCGGCCCCAGGGCCGCGGTCCACAGCAGCAGCAGCGGCAGCAGCGGCGGCGGCGAGCGGGCGGCAGAGCCCGGGCGCGGGGCCCGGGGGCCGGCACTCCCGGAGCGGCGCGGGGAGCGTCGCCATCTCATGGTGTGAGGTGCGTGCGGGCTCCTGGCTGTCGGTTCGGACTCTGCCTCGCTCTCTCGCGCTGCCTCCCTTTTCCTCTCCTCCTGCCCCCCCCCCACACCCCCCCCCCCCCCCCCCCCCCCCCCCCTTTTATTTATTTATTGGGGGGGGGTGTAGGAGAGTTGTTTATGGGAGGAGGAGGAGGAGGAGGAGGGAGGGAGAGGTGGGTGGAACCACAGAAAGGCGAAGAGTTATAGGGCCAAAAAAAAAAAAAAAGCAAAATAGAAAAGGAAAGAAAAAAAAGCCGCTGCCACCGCCTCGGTTGCTGGGAGTGACAGGTCCTCCCGGCGCCGCCGCCGCGCCCGAGCCCTGCTGTCGGGGCTGCTGTCACAGGAGGAGGACGTGGAGGTGGAGGAGCTGCTCAGCGGGTAACAGTCCTTTGTGTGAAGTGATGCTGCGGCGGCTGCTGAGGCTGCGAGCGAGCGGCTGGGCGAGAGCGCGAGGCAGAGAGCCCTGGAGGCGGAGTTGCGTGCCTGGAAATCGCTGGGTGGCCGCGGCGGCGGCGGCGGCAGCGCCCTGCGCCTCGCCAGCCTGTTTACCTGTGGTGCGAACTCGGCCCGCACTTCCCTTCCCCATGCTGATTCCGGAGCCCGGCCCGCGAGTTTGTCCTCCGCGGTCTCGCCTGCCCTGCGCGCCTCCTCCCTCGCGGGCGCCCCGACTGCTGCAATGAGAGGCCGGGCGGCAAAGAGGCTGCAGTCCGAGTGGGCTGCGGAGATTTACTGGGGAGCGAGAGGTGACGCTTCAGTAATCGGGGACCTGTTAGCCGGCGCAGGACGCCCGACCGCGGTGGGAAGGGGGGGGGGGGGAGCATGGCGGGCGGGCAAGGAAGAGGGGGACACGGGAGATGCGGGTCCTCATGTCAGAAAAGTTTTGGGTGAACTATATACTTAAGAGTCAAAAGGGAGCAACATGTTCACCGGAGACCAGCAGCAATTAAAGCAACTTTATATCACGCTCGCTGTCCTGCCACCGAGCACACCCACAGTGAGCATTTCAGGTATGAGGCCTCTGTCCCTGGATCCTTGAGTGACACTTGAGTCTTGATTACCCTTGCCTTTTCGTCGGGCGAAATCCTTGGTTCCCCATGATCTTACGACCTGTGTGATCCTGCTGATAGGAGCCAGATTTGAATAAAATAGTTGCTCAATAAGGCCATTTTGTATAGTTTATGGCTCCTCGTCAACTAGTCCGTTTTGTTACATGATTGAAATGAAAGATGCTTCTGTGAGTGCTGAAACAGAAATTTCAAACATCTGTAGGTTACATATTCCATCTGAATACCACCCTCCCCAACTTGACCCTACTCCCACCCCCTCCCCCACTCTGCCCCCTACCCTGTCCCGCCAAACTTGAGCTATTTTTAAAACAAGAATCCATCCCCCAGGGCTGTTCTTTTCAAACACCCACCACTTTACAGAAAGAGAACACATTTTCAGCATTTAAAAGAAAATATTTCCTCTTCTGCCTTTTTAAGGTGAAAAATATAGTCAATGACCTGGTAAAGCTGAGTTGAAGTTGTTATCCAATGGCCAATAAATCCACATGGTGAGAATCTAAGATTTTAAAAGAACTCTTTGTAATATCCTTTACTGTAGGATTCTACAAATTGCTTCTAGCAGCTTATCAAATGTGTGCCGCTTAAGTTATATTTTGTATAAAAATGATAGATTATGAGCCACAAATAATTCCCTCCCCCCTTGGCATGATATAGTTGGCTAGAAAACAGTTTGTCACTCCCTCAAAGTCCAGCTCAGAAGGACAGCGTTCCGATGCTCATTGTGTGTTTCAACTATGGGGATTCCTATCATGCCCTGATGGTGTGCTTCAAGAGAAGATCCCCATGTAGCAACATAATAGTGCAGGTCTGGCCTCCAGTACATGTTCTCTTTAGCGCTGGTATTCCCACCGATTTATTGAAAGAAAGTGATCAGACATCCAGTCCCCGACCCGGCATCTTCACTTTGCTTTGACCTGACCTCACACACTGCTGGCTCTCGGCGGCGTTTTGGGAGTTGGAACTTGAGCCTAGCACACTTTCTCTCATCCTCTCCACCTTCCACACCTTATACCAGTTATCTACTGGGGTATGACCAACGACTCCAAAATCTGTTGGCCTAAAACAACATACGTATATTTAGCTCAGGACTCTGCAGATTGCTACTTTGGAATCAGGCAGGGGGATCCTTCTGTTCTCAGCTGGGCTCCCTGAAGGCTTGGCGGAGGGCTGATTAGTCTCAGATGGCCTCAGTTGAGACAGCTCACCTCTTGAAGAATGTGGTCTCTTTCCTTCAACAGGCTTAGCCTGGGTTTGTTCGTGGCAGCTGGACATGTTCCAAGAGAGTGGCCATTAGCATACAAGCAAGGCCTCTTGAGGACTCTGCTCAGAACTGACCTCTGGTCACTGCCACCCTAAAAGCCAGTTCAAATCCCAGGAGTGGAGGGGTAAATTCTCTTAACGCGAGGGGCTGAAAACTTCCATCGCCAAGGGGCAAAGAGAGACTGAAAGGAAAAGAATCGTCATTTTTGCAAACAATCCTCCATAGACAATAAGCTTCCTTTAAGGGCCACCTGTCCTCTGAAGCCTTTCTTAAATACTACATACTCAGGGTGACTGCTCCCCCTGCGTTCATTCTCAGTCTGTCCCAGGCCTCCTCATTTGATCTCCTTCCTTTATTGAGCCCACATGTTTCAGTTTTACTCCCAGGTCACCAACTAGATTGCAAGCTTGTTAAAAAACAGCCATGTTTTCCCTATTCCCCTATTTTAACCCGGTTTTGGGCACGTATTAAGTAAGCACTCGATAAATGTCAGCTGATTAATCACGGACTGGTGGTAATGTGATTACCACACATTACCCCATACTACCCCAGCGCTGTCACAGGGAGTTGGAACTCCAGGCAATAAAAACAACAATAAAAATTTAAAGCACTGACTTACAGTCATTAAATTGAACAGATCCCCCCTCTTAGTACTTTACAAAGCATTTTATGTGTGATTAAAAATAAGCTGCTTATGTTTGGAGTTTTGTTTTAAATGCATTTTTAAAAAAGCCTTTACCTTACTCCCACATTTTCTTCTACTCCTCTCTCAGCTAAGTGGTGTTAAGGGGTAACTCTTGTGGATATTTTTTTGTGGAACAGTAGGCCTTCTTGGAACAGTTCAGTGATAATAATTATTTGCTTATGTATTTCATTTCAATTTTGGTATCCAAGTCCTCATTTTTGAGGGCAACCATACACTGAAGGGACATTACCCTTTTTTTGTCCTTATTTTAAAATGAAAGGAAAAAGGCATTTCTACTATGATTAACATAAGCTTGAAAAAAAAAGTACGAATAGGGGCACCTGGGTGGCTCAGTGGGTTAATCATCCCACTTCAGTTTAGGTCATGAGCTCATGGTTCATGAGTTTGAGCCCCACATCGGCCTCTGTGCTGACAACTCAGCCTGGATCCTGCTTCAGATTCTCTGTCTCCCTCTCTCTCTTGCCCTTCCCCTGATCATGCTCTGTCTCTCTCAGAAGTAAACATTTTTAAAAAAATTTTTTTAAAGAAAAAAGGTATGAGTAATTGTTCAGTGTATTTAAGTGCTTCTCAGAAAAGGGACAATTTAATTTGTCCACACCAACGTTTAAAAAAAAAAAAAAAAGGAAAAAAACTCATTCTCAGGAACATCCAAAAACCAGGGTTCTTAAATGTTAGTGTGCATCCAAATCACTTGTGTATGAAAATATGCAGACTTCTGGGCCCCATCCCAGAGTTTCTGATGCAGTAGTTCTGGGGTGAAGCCCAAGATTCTGCATTTCTAACAAGTTTCCAGGTGATACTGATATTGCTGGTGGGGAGACCACATTTTACGAACTACAGCTCAAAACTTTAAATTTATAAACTTCAGTAGACACAGCATAATAATGCTGTAAACATACTCAGGCATTGTATTCAAATATTCAGTGTCCCCTCCACCATGAATTTTTCTCATCTCAACTTTGAGATGAGAAAATGTGAGTTACCTCCTTGGTTATTAGAGACTGATGCCTTTTGGCAGATCTATTCTGACTAGTTAAGGAGGCACAGATGAGCACATATTGACAGTAAAAGTGTGTGCTTCTTGAGGACTTGACTTGGAACCAAAAGAAAACTAGGACTCAGAACAGTTGTCATCATGTTACCTAGGAATATTTTGTCTGCTCAACTAAAGAAAGAACATACAGGGGTACCTGGGTGGCTCAGTGGGTTAAGCATCTGACTTCAGCTCAGGGGATCGTGAGTTCAAGTTCCGCGTCAGGTTCTGTGCTGGCCACTCAGAACCTGGAGCCTGCTTCGGATTCTCTGTCTCCCTCTCTCTCTCTCCCCCACTTGCACTCTGTCTCTGTCAAAAATGAATAAACATTTAAAATTTTAAAAAGAAAGAAATAACAGACAAAATTATGCAGGCAGATGTGAAATACTAGTTTTACTCGTTTCGAAAATCCAAAAAGAAAGTCCACAGGGCAGTCGCAAACTGAAAAGGTTTTCTCACCCCCAGCACTTTCCACCTGATTAAATACTTCTAAATGGTGGCTATTGAAGGGGCAGCAGGAAGTCCACAGAGGCACTGATATCTACTTTATCATCATTGACCAACAGCACACAGAGTGCACACCTCCACCATAAATCAAGAAACAACTATACTCTGGTGCTAAAGTCCTGAATTTGCAGCCTCCCAAAGAAGCTTCGCTTGCTTAGCAGCCTGTCTTGGAACAGAAACAGGGTCCAGAACAATGTAGACACAATTAACAATAAGCTTGAGAGAACAGCAAATCAAAAGAAATGGTGAATTATAGACCCATGGAAGCCACCCATGAGAAGCAATGTGGCAAAATGTCTCTACTGAAGAGAGGCTAGAAAGTTAAGGAGGCTTCATTAAATACCAGCTGCAATATGAGTCTTCAAGAACCGGGCCTTTGAGTCACCGGCAGTAGGGTGCCCTAGTCACCTCTATACTCTCGCCCATCCACCGACCCATATATTTAATTACATAATTTTAAAACAGCAAAACTACGTGGCATAAGCAGGAATATAGACATGAAAGGTGCCAGCTCTGAAGAAAGTCCTCTAATTTGCATACTTTGGTCTGACATAAAATCCTGTAGATTTCACGTATTTCAGCCCAACTGAGAGGGAAGAAAAGAGAATGAAACCAAGAGTGTTTTCTGATAGCTTTTTTTTGGGGGGGGGGTGGATTTAAGACACCTTTGAACTTTACGTCAGGTATGGCAATCCAGACATCCCATTTCGGTTCACGTCCATACCCCCACTGAAGCAACAGCTCTCAGGAGGCAACCAAGAGGTAAACACTCCTTGGACACTTGCATTGGGGAATATATGTAAAGTTTAGGGACATAACTGGCTTGGGGTCATATTCCACTTCTGTTTATCAGCCCTGTAACCTTAGGACAATTCATGACTCTTCTGAGCCTTTTTTCTTATTTATTAAATAAGCATAGTCTGCTTTATTTCACAGGACACTTGCAAGGATTAAAACAGCTTAGTGTATATGAACCTCCTTTAGAAGTTTCATTTATGCAAAATACGACGTGGGTAAATGATATCTTGCCCTCAAGAATCTTCCAACCTAGTAATGAAGATGGCACATTTTGGAAATTGCCTTAAAGTTGGTTATATGTCTACTTAAATACCTTTATTGTCAGAAGCTCATGACTTCCCAGGGATGCGTATTCCATTATTAGGCATATATGACCGTTTAAAAGTGCTTTTCTGGGGGCACCTGGGTGGCGCAGTTGGTTAAGCGTCCGACTTCAGCCAGGTCACGATCTCGCGGTCCGGGAGTTCGAGCCCCGCGTCAGGCTCTGGGCTGATGGCTCAGAGCCTGGAGCCTGTTTCCGATTCTGTGTCTCCCTCTCTCTCTGCCCCTCCCCTGTTCATGCTCTGTCTCTCTCTGTCCCAAAAATAAATAAACGTTGAAAAAAAAATTAAAAAAAAAAGTGCTTTTCTGTAATAGGCTGTAAGATACTCATTTAAAACCCAGTCACCTAATGCAAAATGTGTGTACCTATGCTATTTCACTGCCCGTCTAGACCGAGCCAGCCATGATTGCTATCTGTGGCTGGCAACCCTGTTGGTTCCATCATCTCTCCCATGTGTTCACATGAGTTCATGATTTGGGGGGAGAGGGGAGAGAGGTATTGCTTTTTGTGTTGGGGTGTGTGTGTGTGTGTGTGTGTGTGTGTGTGTGTGTGTGTGTGTGTGTTTTCTGAAGGACAAAGGAGGACCTGGGGAAGAAACAGGGAGGAGGAGAATGAAAAGCAGGATAAGCAGGATGGAATGGGATGTGTTACCCAGAGTGGCTCAAAGCAGGGGCTCCTCCTCAGAGGAACAGAATCACAAGTAGAAGCTGAAATGATCTTTGCAATAAAGAACATTGTAGAGCTTAAAGGCATACACCATGCATGTCACTTTAAAACTCAGGTGAAAAAAGTGAAAAAGTAATGTGAGGGGGAAGACTGCTTTGCATTTCTGGGAAGAAGGAGCACTACACACGTGTCCTGAAGGAAACTAAGCAGAAGCAGACGGCAGGGGGAATGTACTTGCCAGAGAAGTGGGGGAATTGCACCTCTTAAGAAGGAAGACAGAACGGAATAGCAGATTTAGTTCCCACACGTGTGTAGCAGCCCCCTCCCACCCCCGTGGGAATTCCCAGCTATTACCATAGCACACTTTGGAAGAGCCTTGGAAGAGCCGGTGGGGGAATGTGGATATTAAGCTATAATCCTGTAATTGTACCCATGGGAGCTAATGAGCTAGAAATACAGGGATCGATGTTAATATGACTTCCTTGGTACCCTCCTTGGGGACAATGAGATGATGAATATTAATGTTATTATTAACATTATGATTAGCTAATATTATAACACTATACTATGTGGTAGAGAAGGATCATTATTATTTTGCAGATCATTGAAGCAAGTCGTTGAGATCAAATACAATTTTTATTTTATCACTTTTCCTTGAGCACAAGTTTCTTTCTTATGCCTTCTTAGTAATGAAGCACTATCAATAGATAACATAAAAACAAACCATCCAACAGAAACATGCTACTTAAAATCCTAAATATGTTCTACATAAGTTACACATTTCCCTCAAAAATGGATTTGAAAACTTTGTGATATACTGATATTTAGGAGTAATGAATGTGCATTTTATTTATTTATAGCGACACTTTGTAGAACCTATTATTGCTATTTACAAATATGCCAAAGTTGAAGAAAGAAGGGATTGAATGGTTAAATTTGTTTATAGAGCTTCATTGTTCTCTGTGATAAAAGTAAACAGAATTTTTGCTTTCTTTCTAATTATTCCAAAAGGCATCAGTGGATATTCTTAAAAGTTCTACTCTTTTTTTTTAAGGATGAATCCAACCCATAAAGAAACTTTTGAAAAACTTTTAGGAAATTAAACAGTCATATTTGTAATAGAAAATTTTTCTAACCCTTTACTGTGACATATGCCCCAATCAAATCAAGGAAAGAAGGAAGTAAAAAGCAGATTATGAATCGTAAGACCCAAAGGTATAATCCTGGCACTCAGTTCTCAACAATTTGACAATTTCCTGATTATTTCACCATGGAAGGTCTCAACATCATCCTTCCCTTGCAAGGCATAGGATATAGGTGGCACCTTCAATCACATAGAGAGAAAATAAATAGGTATTTGCAACTCAGGTGGAATTAAACTATTTACTTTGTGGATCTCTTTCCATAATGAACACTTCCAATTTTGTCACTTCTGTTTTCCTTTGATTTTACACACTTTTCTGCTTTAGGGCAGTCCACAGATGCTGACTGCAGGACACTGTGCATTCCTTAACATAAACATAACGCCATGAAAACCACAATTACTTTATGTCAACTTCCAGTCTGCAGTTTTGGTAAGAGTCTCAGTATGGAACCGAGTCTGTTACTGGGTTGAGGACACTGAAGTGTAGGAGCATGAAAAATATTTAATAAAAGAGATCAAAGCACGAGAAGTTATTAACTTCATGATCTACTGGTAGGTTTTACATCACTTTTTACTATATCTACTTTTGAAAGGATGGTATAAATAAATATTTTATTCTGCACTCCCTAACCTGGCGTGCCATGTTAGAAGGTCATAAACTTTCCCTTTTAGATTATGCTTTGAATCAGAGAGAAACACATCAAAATGTTAGAACAGGAGAGAATCCTGGATGTCTAGTCCAAAGTTCTTAATTTTAGAAGTGATAAAGAGTTTCGGAAAAAGTTTTCCTTTCCCAGGATCATAAAATTGATTGTTTTCAGAAGTAGGGGTTTTTTTTCTTTTTTTTTTTTAAGAGACAGAGACACAGAGAAAGACAATGACAGAGGAATGTTTTTATTTTTTTATTTATTTTTTTTTTAATTTTTTTTTCAACGTTTTTTATTTATTTTTGGGACAGAGAGAGACAGAGCATGAACGGGGGAGGGGCAGAGAGAGAGGAACACAGAATCGGAAACAGGCTCCAGGCTCCGAGCCATCAGCCCGGAGCCCGACGCGGGGCTCGAACTCACGGACCGCGAGATCGTGACCTGGCTGAAGTCGGACGCCTAACCGACTGCGCCACCCAGGCGCCCCCAGAGGAATGTTTTTAAATGTTTAGTTTTTGAGAGAGAGAGAGAAGAGGAGGGGAGGGGCAGAGAGAGAGTAGAGGAGGAGCACACAGAGAGAGGCAGAGGATCAGAAGCAGGCTCTGCATAGATGCCAGGATTAAACTTCTGAACCCGTTGAGACCACAACCTGAGCCACAGACACTTATGAGACTGAGCCACCCAGGTGCCCCCAGAAGTAGGTTTAGAACTGGGGGTCCTGCTCTTCCAATTCTCTGCTTTGCCCATGAGCCTCATACTTTTACTAAAACCTCTGTCAAAAGCCTCCCTAAAAAGCTGGTAGCATAGACTCTTCCTTCCAAAAACCATTTCTGTAAGCAATAGCATGCAAAATCTTAGCACCTTAGAAGCACTAAGCTCTCAGCACCTAGAATGTGAAGTTCACCATCACAAAGACTTCCTCTTACAGAAGTAAGAGGTCAGCCACTAAGCCAGCATTAAACAGCCTTCCCTGCCACTTCTTCTGAAAACAGTATTCCAAAAAATAAGAAATAGCTTTCTATTTGTTGTCCCTGTTTATTGAGTGTGTCATTTTTCCATAGCTAAGAAACAGGCCCAAGTTGGGACATAAAAGAGTTAAAGGCTTTTTCATCATCTTTTCCTAGAATGCCTTAATGATGGTTCAAAACCACATGAGTTTCTCGGGGTAAAATCCAAAACTTGCCCTCAAACACATAGGGCAGAGAGAGACCACAGAAAAAGGCAGACCACCCCACATTGGTAAGTGGCAATTTTAATAAGCAAGGGAACTTACATGGGAAGATTTCCACACCCGCCTGCCCTAATCTTGAGAGTTTATATAGAGTCCTTAACTGGGTTCAGTCATATATACAGCCAAGGTAGTCTCAATAACACATTACTCTCTCAAGCCTGGATCCCTAAGGTAGGTCCTAGTGTGGAAACAGTGGCCTGAATGTACATTCCAAGGACAGAGGAGAGGGTGGGGAGCCTCCTGTTGCACAGGTCCAGCTCTCTGGTCAACCAGCAGCCATGTCTTCACAATGATCTCCACCAACCATCAGAATACAAATCCACAATGACACACAAAAAATATGAGATGTAAATATAGACAGATATGAAGTCTAAATGAAATAATTCCTGATCCAAAACAACAATACAGAAATCCATTAAGTTACATATTTTATTGTGGAGGATATGTTCTCTGAGTGATAAGACCAAAGAAGACATTATAATGGATATTACTAATCTTTGAAATGAGACTAATGAGCCTTTTCATGCCAAGCAAGTATATCTACCACTCACAACTAGGTCTCCAGTGGCCCTGGAACATGTGAATTTGAAGCCCTCTCCAATGTTTATAGGCCACATTAATTCTTCTCCCTGTAATTCTATTTTTATTTTATTTTTTTTAAATTTTTTTTCAACGTTTATTTATTTTTGGGACAGAGAGAGACAGAGCATGAACGGGGGAGGAGCAGAGAGAGAGGGAGACACAGAATCGGAAACAGGCTCCAGGCTCTGAGCCATCAGCCCAGAGCCTGATGCGGGGCTCGAACTCCCGGACCGCGAGATGGTGACCTGGCTGAAGTCGGACGCTTAACCGACTGCGCCACCCAGACGCCCCTGTAATTCTATTTTTAAATTTAGTCATATTCTCACTAGAATCTATAATAAAGGAAATACCCTGTATTTTGAATGACAGTGGTTTTAAACAAACCCTACAGGCAAATTTCCTAGGTTCAACCTCTACTAGCTACATAACCTTAGACAATTAACCTCTTTGTGCCCAGTTTCATTACCTAGAAAATATAGACAATAACAATAGCTACCTTTCAACTACTAAACTAATTCAATTAATGTGCAGAAAGCAGTTAGAAAAGCGCCTAGCACACAGCAGATGGTATATAAATTACTAAGATTTTGTTCTTACTTTTGAGCACAGTGACAACTATCTTAGAGTTACTTTTGTATGTATGCAGGACAAATACAATGTTTGAATAAATGATGTACAAATGAAGTTCATATTAATTACTTTTTTTTAAAAGCACAAATTTTATAGTAGTGGTAGTAAGTAATTCCCAATAGACTGAAACCCAAACACTGGTTCTTCAGGGAAGGATCCCTCCAACTCCTTCTTAACTTCAGACTCTGGGCACAACATCCCCAAAGAGCATTAACAGTCAGCAAAATAACCTTAACGCACAACCTGTCCCAGCGTATTCAGTTGATTGAACAGTCTGAACTTGGTGAGGATGACTTTACTTTTGTCCAGTTACTGCTTGTGTAAGCACTCTGCTGAATCTCCATCTCTTGGTTCTTATTTCAGGCAGACCTCCTAATCTCCAGATTCTTTCAGGTATATGAAAAAGCCCCATCTTGTTAATGATGACTCCTATGCAGAGATTAAAGTGCTTTGGTCTAATCTGACCCCAACCTCATATCCAATTTAAAGCCTCTCCTCAACTACTTTAACTCAGGGCTACACTGGGGGGTGGGGGGAGGGAGATGAGCCTGTTCCCTCCCCATCATTCCCCTCCTACTTCTTGCTTTTCCAGGGTCTAAGTTAAAGAAGATGAGATTAAAGGAAAAGTATATTTTTTCTCTGCTTAATTACTTTGCATTTTAGTTCTCCCTGGATTAATAATCACTGGCCATCAGTGACATTTTGGGAGCAGACATTCAAATACTAGCACTTTTGTGAGTTTCAGGGGAAGCTTCTTTAGTTTTGTAGGCAGTCCATGCTGCTAAATTCCCAGACAAAAGTAATCCAGCTTTTTGGCATATCTCTTGAAATTCTCTCTATCCCTAATGAAATATTTCCTCCCATCCCAGCCTATTACTACAGTGTTCTCTTACCTCAGTAAGGTACCTGTGGGACAAGGTGCTTTTAAGATAGCTTCTACCTTTCAGAACATCCTCTTAAGCCATGGGACACTCAAACATCTTTTCCATGGCAAATGAGGGAAAGGCAGGCTACTCCCTGGCGCCTGCTCATTTTGTTCTGTCATTATGAGTACTCCATGTGTCGTCCTGCCTTCAAAATTCCCCAGGTAGGAAGTGGGCCACAGTCTCCATTTTCATGTATACCTCAGATGTTAGGGAACACCTATCTACTCTCTCCAGAGCTCTCTCTCCCTTCTACTGCTCTGGTGGTCCCAGGGAAGGCATAAAGGCTTGTAGATTTCAGCCAGCCTCTAGCTGAAAAAAGAGATGCCAATTCCCTCTGATTCCAGGTACCCTCAATATCTCCTTGTAGTTTCCTTGAAGCCCTCCCAGTTGGTTTGAAAGAAGTCTCACTCCTATACCTGAAGTGAGTGGGGAAATGCCACGGTCCTCCACACAAAGCTAACAGCTCACTCTCTCTACATATTCGCTGATTCTCTCGGTGGGCTGGGGATGAGTCATGAGGTAATGAAGTAAAGGAGTGAAGTTCCTGGGACGAGCCTGGCCACAGTTGAGGAAGTTCACAAAGTATCTCACTGCTTATATTATCTTTGTGCCAGGCATGAAATTGGGGCAACATCACAAAATCAGCAAGGTTAGTATCTGAAATGTTCTATAAAGGAAAGGAGGGCAATTCTTTACAGAGGTCAGTAATACAATATGAAAGATGAGCCAAAAAACTCATTCTGGTAAATAGGATTGAAAATGTCTCTGAACCCCTTTTATCTATAGCAAAATTCTGCCTGCCAAGAATAAATATTTGGGAAGATACTGAAGCATTAAATAACTTTATCTTGATATTAAAGTTACCAATACAATGCATATTTAATTAATTAGAATTGAGTTTGATACACTGTCCTTTATTATTATGAGCATTCAATTATATGCACTATTACTTATGGAATTTTAGAAAATGGTCAGCTCTTTAGTTATTTTTCTCTTAAGTTAAACTAATATACAATTCTTAGGTTTCTTCCTCTGCCCCAAGGCAAAAAGTCTTAATTATTAAGAATTTTAATTTAGAAAGGTCACAGCATAGGAGAATATGGCCAATGGTATTGTAATAGTGATGAGTGGTGAAAAATGGTAGCTATACTTGTGGTGAACACAGCTCAAGTTGACACCTAGACTTATCAAACCACTATGTTATACACCTGAAACTAATGTAATATTGTGTGTCAACTACACTTCAATAAAATATTAATGAAATAAGAAACATTTTTAAAAATGAATTTTAATTTAGAAATTATTTCTTTTTTTGATATTTTTATTTATGTCTTGAGAGAGAGAGAGAGAGAGAGGGTGTGAACAGGGAAGGGGCAGAGAGAGGAGGAGACATAGAATCTGAAGCAGGCTCCAGCTCTGAGCTGTCAGCACAGAGTCCCATGCGGGGCTTGAACTCATGGAACACAAGAGCATGACCTAAGCCGAAGTTGGACGCTCAACCAACTGAGCCACCCAGGTGCCCCAGAAATTATTTCTTTTCAGAGAGTGCATGCCAGCAGGCGAGAGGGACAGAGGTAGAGAAAGAAAATCTTAAGCAGGCAACATGTTCAGCATGGAGCCCGACGTGGGACTTGATCCTCACAACCCTGGGATCATGACCTCAGGTGAAATAAGAAGTCAGACACTCAACTGATTGAGCCACCCAGCACCCCTAAAGATTATATTTTTACCATTTAAATTTTCTTATTTTCTAATTACTCATGAAATTTCAAAACATTCATTGATAAAAGTTTTTGTCAGGTTGACCAGATAGCAAAATGATGTATAGGCATTTTCTGATTTATTTAAGTTCACTGTAGCTCAACATTTATATAAGCTCAAACTATTGTTAAGCCAAATGTCACACCAAGTGACCAAAGATCTCTCCTTCCTTGTGATTTCCTTTTGGAGATTCCATTTTACAGGTCTCTTCAAACTATTGCTGCCTGGAAATGCTGCTAACTATATCTTTATTCTGTTTTCACCTAGGAACTAGATCAAATAAGATTCAGAATGGGGTCTAGATAGCATTGTTTTTCTATCAGAAGGCATTAAAAGTACATTTCTATTGCTATAATCTATTCTTTTCAATAGCGATGCTCTTCTGCCCTTAAAGAGCATCTCTGTCCCTGATCCCACCTCCTCATCACCCTTTTTTAATTTCTACTAAAAAATTTGATCACAAGGATTCCTGATAGCCCAGTATGAAACATATTTGAATGTTCCCATGGAAAAACTGTTTCAGTTCAATGTTGTGGCAACCAGAGACATTAGAGGGGTGGCCTTGTGGATCCAACCATCTGTAATTGTTTCTATAGGAAACAATAAAGATATAGTTAGGAGCATTTCTCCCACATACATGCACAAATCCCAGTAGTGTTAAATCAAACTTGTGATTTTTTTTTTGCAGGCTTTTCAATTATATCCTCTGTTTTAAAAAGTAATCTTGAATTGTTTTATTGATGAATTCCTCCCCTCCACATTTCTAGAATCTCTTTCTGAAATTCCTTAACTTTAGACTAGTGTTCTGATGTTCTTATTTTTCCCTCTTATTTTCCATTTCTGTTTTTTGGATTGGTTTGGTTTTGGTTTTGCAATACTTATAGAAAGAAATTCCTTATTATAGTATTCATGGTAGTATGTATAATAATATTTCTGTAATATCCTTTTTAGGGCATCTAACATTCCATTATACCATAATTTATGTAACCATTCTTCTGTTTATGGGTATTTAGGTCATTTACCCTTTTTGTGGTACTGGGAACAAATATACAATGAATAGCCTTATAGCTAACTCTTTGTGTATATTCTCAATTATTTTCTAAGTAGAAGTTCCCAGAAGAGGAATTACTAGACCACAGAATTACACATATTTATCAGGTCCATTACTGTGTGTGTGAGAAAGCAAACTACATTTGACAACATCCAAGACCCAATGTGATCTCTATCTGGACCTCCTTAACTCCTTGAAACCTTTCCAACATTTCCTGCTCTCACACCTTATTCTGGCCTCACTATGTTCCATTCTGTTTTCCATCTTAGAGTATTTGCACATTCTATTTCCTCTATGTGAACTGCCTCCCCTTCTCCTCTGTCTGGTATATGCCTATTCATCTTTCAATCTCAGCTCAAGTGTCTTCCCTTTGAAAGCTTCCCTGATTCCACCAATCGGAGTCAATCGTTCCCTTTTTGTGCCACTGCCGTCTCATAATTCTATTATGGACCATATAACACTATATTGCATTATCTGTCTCATTTACAAAATTATATGAGCTACTCAAACTCAAGGATAATGTTTTATTTCACTATTAAATATTCTTCTGATCCACAGAGGAACTGACTTCTTATATTAAGCTAAATGCTCTATATACTCTCATTAAATCCTTACAATCCGATGAGAAATGCATTATAATTTCCATTTTGCAGAGGAGGAAGCCTAACCTTACAGAGTTTAAAGTACTTCTGCAGGACAAACCGTTCAGCAGCAGCAGAGCTGAGATTCAACCCCAGGCCTACCTGTTTCCAAAGATAGTGTCCTTTCTTCTTTGCCCTTAAATAAATCAGTGTGTACATCCTCCGTACATGCTCCTCCCCACACCTTCTGTATTTGTTTCCTAGGGCTGCTGTGACAAATTAGAATACATTTGGTGTATGGAAAAAAAAGAAAGAAATTAGTTCTTACACCATTCTGGATGCCAAAAGTCTGAAATCAAAGTGTCTACAGGACAGCACTCCCTCCCTGGGTTCTAAGGACAATCGGCTCCCAGCTTCTTCAAGTTTCTGGTGCCTGGCTATGGCTGCATCATTCAAATCTCTGCCTCTATTTCACATGGCCTTCTCTTCTCCATCTGTATCTCCCCTGTGTATCTCGTATAAGGATACTTGTCAGATTTAGAACCCATTCAGATAATCCAGGATGATCTCATTTAGAGATTATTAATTACATCTGCAAAGACCCTTTTTATGAATAAGGTCACATTCACTGGTTCTAGGACATGGACATATTTTGGTGGGACAACCATTCAATCTACTATAACTCCATCCTCTGTTATGCCTTTGAAATGAGACAGAATTATTTGGAAGAAAGACCTTGGCTTGGAAACAGATGGATGTGGATTCTAATTCTAGTTCTGCCTCCTACTGCCTTGTGACCTTTGATCAGTAATTGAAAGCCATGAACCTTTCCCTCACCTTTAAAATGGAAATATTATTTGTTTTCATAGACGGGTTCGAAGATTAAATGAAGTAAATCACGTAACACATAGTGAATAGAAATAACTGCTCATTCTCTCTCCACCTTTATATAGAACCCCCCCTCAGAGGTCAAATCACGAATTGATACTAGACTTTATTAAAAATCACTGAAAACAAAAGTTCAGTTTTTAAACATGAATATTGTTTGAACTCTGTACTCCCTATTCTTAGTTCCTGTTTTCAATTTCCTTGGATCTGGTTCTCATCATAATATAGGTAAAAGTCACAAAGCTACATAGTCAAATATAAATTCCAAAGTATTTATGCATTTTTCTCAAATAAACCTAACAAATACTTAAGAGACATGTATTATGTACCAGTTTATAAGCCTCAAAAATGTGTTCATTTGTAGATATACCTCATTTTAAAAAAAATTTTTTTTCAACGTTTATTTATTTTTTGGGGGACAGAGAGAGACAGAGCATGAACAGGGGAGGGGCAGAGAGAGAGGGAGACACAGAATCGGAAACAGGCTCCAGGCTCTGAGCCATCCGCCCAGAGCCTGACGCGGGCTCGAACTCACGGACCGTGAGATCGTGACCTGGCTGAAGTCGGACGCTTAACCGACTGCGCCACCCAGGCGCCCCGATATACCTCATTTTTTAAAATTGCAAATAGCATTATCTAACTTGGTCATCAACTTTATTCACCATAATTAATACTGGACTTCTCTTGGTTCTTTCCAAAACCCGGAACCTATCTTCAAAGAAGGAATATTTTCTACTCCTTCATATATTCAAAAGAATGTGATAAACAGCAGAGTTGGGTGGAAAGAACAACAAAAAGTGAATTGGAAGAATTTGTTTCACATGCAATATGTTATTACCAACTACAGGACCTAAGGAAAATCATCATGTCCCTGAACCCACATTTTTTTCCTACAAAATAATGATGCAAGTATCTGCCTTGTTGACTTTTAGAGCTGCTAATACATGCTCCATATAACAAAATATACAGACCCTAGACAGGGCTACAAATAAAAAGGTAAGAAGAAAGACACCCTGATCCTTCTGAGTGAATCAAGAAAATATTGTCTTCAGGGGTGCCTGGGTAGCTCAGTCAGTTGAGTTTCTGACTTCAGCTCAGGTCATTATCTCAGGGCTTGGTTCATGAGTTTAAGCCCCACATCGGGCTGGCTACTGTCCACACAGAGCCCTCTTTGGATCCTCTGACCACCCCCACCCTCCCACTCCTCCCCTGCTCATGTTTTCTCTCTCAAAAATAAACATTAAAAAAACCCTTAAAAATAATAATAAGATTGTCTTCAAAATCATTTAAACATTGTTTAAAAGGTTATATGTTATTGGGCCCCTCACACTCCCAGTAATGATGGCCACCCTAAAATCATGGGAAAATATAGAACACAATCTTAAGACTTTCTTAACTTTATGATTAGTCATGGGAGTAGGCAAAACAGCATACTTGCCCACCCAAAAGTTAGTAAGAGCTAAACCTTCTAACCCACTGCACCACATTCAAAATTCCCTTCCAGTTCATCAATCCACATCCCCTATGTGACACCTAAAAAATTCTTGTTATAGTTTGTAATGGACTATCCGGAGGATAAGTCTTAAGATGTTGCTGTCCTTCCAGACCTCAGTGTTATCTGGTGGTCTGGTGGGCCCCAGAAGTAGGCAGTGATGGCCCAGCAGCACATGAAACCCTCCTCCTCTGGATCAGACTGCAGGCTTGTTTCCTGCTTGTGATTAGAGTATCCTCTGCATCATGCTGCAGATTATTACAAAATCTCTCATAGTAGTTAAAGGAAAGATAAGTAATTCTAACTATAATCTTTCCATTAGTACAAAAGCAAACTACAAAGCATGTTAAGAAATACAGGATAAAAAATGTTACAGTGGGAGAAATACAAATAACACACTACCCTAGAGTACTGGAAAGAGAAAGGAATGCAGGTCAAACAAGGAAGTGGCTTTGAGACATGCCCTGCTAACTTCAAAGGCATGTACTCTGTTTTAAGGTCTCTTCACTCCCATGAAAACATAAAGCATAGTCCTATCACAAGCAAGACTCCCTGGGCACACAGCTAACTACACTTCCCAGCTTTCCTTGCAGTCAAGTATAGTTCTGTGACTGAGTTTCTAGCCAATAGAAAATGAGTAGAAGTTCTGTGCATCACTTCCAGGCCTAGCCACAGGGATCCTTCCGGCCCTCTGGAAGGAAGATGACCCCTGCACGCCTTGTGCTAAGGAAAGTGAAGTCTCCATTGGTTTGACTGTTCCCCAATGAATGAGGGCTAAATGACACATGTTTACCAATCCAATGCCATTATGGGAACAAGAAAGAAACTTCTACTAGGCTTTTCTAAATAACAGACTCCAATAGCAATTCCTTGAAATGAAAATTTAAAAGGTACAGCATGTATTTTGAAAATATTTTAAGTCACGGTTTGAAGTTCTTGGGAGGAAATAGTGGTAGTTATGAGTATGAGCTTTGCAATCAGATGGGCCTGAATCCAAATCCATGTTTACCACCAGCTGGATTCATGGTGTTAATCAAGTTTCTCTAAGCCTCAGGATTTTTAAAATATATACAATATTGGAATATTAATAGGATCTGTATTATAGTATTGCTATTTATCTCAATGCCTGGCACATAATAAGTGCTCAAGAAAAGTTAGCTGTCATTATTGAGTATATACCCTTCCAGGTAAAAATGTTAAGTTAAACTGCAATAGTCATTAGTGCTATTGTGAAGTCATTCCGATTTTCCTTCCAAAGGGTGCGATTGTACTTCCATTCACATCCCTTAGAGTTATATGTACATATGTGATTTATTTTGACCAATGAACTGTATGTAGAAATGGCATGTATCATTTCCAGGTGGAAGTTTTAAGAGCCAGCATGCATGTAAAATGCTATCTCTTTTTTTTTGCCACACCAGTGGCAGTGATCCAGCCAGTGGCTACTCTGTCAGCTTGGGCCATAGAATGAGGAAAACACCAGCCAACTCATGATGTACATCTAGCATGGCCAAGAGATCCTTGTTTTAAGCAGCTAGAGAAATGGGGTTTTATTTCTTACTATTCCCTCCTGGTCTTTATGGGAACAAATATTCATATGGGTAAGTTTTTAAAATAGTTTCATTATTTTATAGCAACCTCTAATAATAATAGCTGACAATTACACAATATTCCAAGAACTTCTATGTACTTTATATGTGTTAACTCATCCATTTCCACAATAACTCAATGTGATACCTGCAGTATTCTTATCCCCACTTAGTAGGGACAGAAAAGTAAGTAACTTGCCCAAGGTCCGTAGCCGGCATATACTAGAAGCTGGGTTTAAAACAGCCCAGCTGACTATTATGGCTGTATTATTCACCTTACATCCATTGCTGCCTGAAGTAGATGATGTGGTGTGCCTCCCAGGTTGAGGCCTCAGGACCTAGACTCATTTTATCAGTTGTCAGAAGCAATGACTGTCAATTCAATGTCAATTCAATGGGCCAGCTTGGAACACAGTCCCTCCCTAGGAATAGCCGTCAGGTGATGAGAGCTGCAGCCTCCCACACCCCCAAGTGAGTCTTCCCTGAAGGACCGACGGGAACTATTGCATTTTCCTGGTAGTTCAATTTCTCCCTTTGCCTTTTCCTCACCCCCACTATACCCCAAAACATTCCCCAATAACCTTCTTCATCGAAATCAGTCTCAATGTGTTTCCCAGGGAACAGTACCTCCTTCTATATTCCTACTTGTGTACTGAAATATACCCTCATCGCATATTAACTCAGTGCACAACTAACTGGCCAAATGACGGTAGGCCACGTGAATTTGGGGAAAGTAGAGATCATTCGGCTGTCAGGAGAGGACTGGAATGATGAAACCTCTCACAAGTTAATGGAGATATAGAATCTTCTACTTTCTCAATTGAATTCAGTACACTTCATTTCTCATAAATGTCACCTGTAGTTATTTAGATCCAGAAAAGAAAAGCCAAAAAAAGAACCACATAGTTTGTATATAACAAATGATACTTGGTCCTTATTATGACATTTATTCATCCTTGTAAGTAGAAATGGAATATTGTCTCAAGGTTACATAACTCATGAGCTGGTACTCCTCAACTCTGTCATGAAGACAGATGTCTCAAGGGACAAGAAGCCATGTATCTTTATTGTACCAAATATTACACATCTCTGTGTTTCAGTTATACATAAGAATACTATTGAAAACTGATGTCTGAAATTGATTTTGATGTCTATAATGAGTAGAATCGAAAATTTAAATCATAACCCATCATCTCTCTCCTGCACATCTTAACTTACTTTATGTCTAATTCCAAAAAAATTTAAAGTGACTCAAGCACTACTTCTGGTGTATTTCTTTTACCACAATTGAATTTTTGTCACAGTTTAAGCTCTATTCCAATATCTGTGGCCTGCATTTCCTCCAAGGAGAAATACATGTTGTAAAACTTCAAATAAGCAGTTCATAGAAGTAGTAATAAAACAGGCTAAATGATAAAACCAAAAAGTCTAAATGGATGTATGTAATTTAAGGTAAATATTGTCTACTTGACCTCAGTAAATGTGTATCTTATGCACGGTACATTCTGCTTAAGTATCTTTACTGCATATGGACACAGGTTAATGCCTGATGTTATATACAATTCTAGCGAAATTAAATTATTATATTTTCTTCATTATGGATTGTCTTAGTCTGTTCAGGCTACTGTGCATACCATTGACTGGGTGGCTTAAATAATAGAAATTTATTGGGGTGCCTTGATGGCTCAGTCGGTTAAGCATCTGACTTCAGCCCAGGTCATGATCTTGCAGTCTGTGAGTTCAAATCCCACATGGGGCTCTGTGCTGACAGCTCAGAGCCTGGACCCTGCTTTGGACTCTGTGTCTCCCTCTCTCTCTGCCCCTCCCCTTGTCTCTATCTCAAAGGTAGATATTTAAAAATTTTTTATTTATTTTATTTTTTTTTAATTTTTTTTCAACGTTTATTTATTTTTGGGACAGACAGAGACAGAGCATGAACGGGGGAGGGGCAGAGAGAGAGGGAGACACAGAATCGGAAACAGGCTCCAGGCTCTGAGCCATCAGCCCAGAGCCTGACGCGGGGCTCGAACTCACGGACCGCGAGATCGTGACCTGGCTGAAGTCGGACGCTTAACGACTGCGCCACCCAGGCGCCCCAAAAAATTTTTAAAAATAATAGAAATTTATTTCTCACAGTTCTGAAGCTAGAAGTCTGAGATCAGCATCCCAATTGGTTGGGTTCTGGTGAGAGCTATTTTCCTAGTTTTGTGATGTCAATCTTTTCCTTGGATCCCTACGTGGCAGAGAGAGAGAGAGAGAGAGAGAGAGAGAGAGAGAGACTCTTTTGTGTCTCTCCTAAAAGGGCTCAAACCCCATGATGACGGTTCCACCCTCATGACCGAATTACCTCCCAAAGACCCCACCTCCGAATACCATCATATTGGTATTAAGGCATCAACACATGAACTTAGGGGAGGGATACACAAATATTGAGTCCTTAGAAGGTATTTATTCTTATTCTTCACTTCACCAAAGAAGCTTCAATTCAACAATGAAAACTTTAAATTGAGTAGCTTATATTGTCCATAGAGTTTTAAAAGAGTTTAAATCAGGGTGAAGCTTGCATTTACAAAACAGGCAACAAAGCCCTTTGTTACCACCATTTCAAAATGTAAATAAGAATTATATTCCTTACTGCTTGCTTTAATTTTGTTGAATGTACATTAAAGTATGTTAATGCTTCAGTGGGGACATATTTTTGCATTCATATTACTATCCACTGAACAGTTGCTTTATTTTCACAGAATTACAGGTAGAAATAGAAAATATGCACCCTGTAAATTAGAGAAGTGCTTGAAAGTAACCCTTTGGAGTAAGCAAGGAAAGAATAGCCAGAAAGAGAGGAAATACTAAATTATAGGATATTTTCAGAGAAATACAATGTTTGAAAAAATTGCAAGCGCCTGAGACAATGCAAAGTAATCAAAGAACCACCATAATAGGGATTCTTATGAGATTTGGTTTCATGCCTAGGAAAGAATTATCTAAAATTAGCATATCGGGGCGCCTGGGTGGCGCAGTCGGTTAAGCGTCCGACTTCAGCCAGGTCACGATCTCACGGTCTGTGAGTTCGAGCCCCGCGTCGGGCTCTGGGCTGATGGCTCGGAGCCTGGAGCCTGTTTCTGATTCTGTGTCTCCCTCTTTCTCTGCCCCCCCCCCCCCCCCGTTCATGCTCTGTCTCTCTCTGTCCCAAAAATAAATAAAAAACGTTGAAAAAAAAATTTTTTTTAATTAGCATATCAATTATTTTCAGGTAAATGGTTGCTTTTTTACCAGCTTAAGGGTGTACAAAAATAATTTGTTTACGGAAACAATTTATAAGTATCCCCCTCAGAAATCTTATTTTCTGTTTTAACTCGAGACACATTCAAGCAAAGTTTGCTATTTACTTCCAGGTTCTATGCCTTTCATTTCGCTAAGCCACAGTTCTGTACATTTGTGGTATTGACTACTAGACTTCCCACTGCATGGTCGCTAACTTAAAGACAGTTTGTTCAGTTAATGCTTCTTCTATCAAAATAAATGTTGTCATTAACATCCTTAAGCATCAATATAAAAATAACTAATTTAAAACAAGATTTTAAAAGACTATTTACCTAACTATAATATTTTCCCTACTATATTTTATATCTTATAAATAATTACTTAATCTAATCCTGGGATTTCCCAGAAGAGAGTAGTTCACATTCAGTGTGGACTCCTAAAGGAGAACATCCCAAAACTTGTTCTTGACTCTCAAGCAGGCACATTCACCAACAACAAATCCTGGGATGGAACAAGTGAAAGTGAGAATAATAAGCATGTCTATAGAAAATATTTTTGGTTAAGAGGATATATTAAATAGAAAAGTGATTTATTTTACAAAAAAGAGTTACAAAATAGTTTCTTCTCAAAATAGTTATTAAAGGTATTAAATTTCATTCCATTTTTGAGGTGCCTGGGTGGCTCAGTCAGTTGAGCGTCTGACTTCAGCTCAGGTCATGATCTTGTGGTTTGAGAGTTTGAACCCCACATCAGGCTCTATGCTGACAGCTCAGAGCCTGGAGCCTGCTTCAGATTCTGTGTCTCCCTCTCTCTCTGTCCCTCCCCCACTCATACTCTGTCTCTCTGTCTCTCTGTCTCTCTGTCTCTCTCAGACATAAACATTAAATTTTTTAAAATTTCATTACATTTTTTATTTTTTTTTAATTTTTTTTCAACGTTTATTTTTGGGACAGAGAGAGACAGAGCATGAATGGGGGAGGGGCAGAGAGAGAGGGAGACACAGAATCGGAAACAGGCTCCGGGCTCTGAGCCATCAGCCCAGAGCCCGACACGGGGCTCGAACTCACGGACCGCGAGATCGTGACCTGGCTGAAGTCGGACGCTTAACCGACTGCGCCACCCAGGCGGCCCCAATTACATTTTTTAAATGATTACAAATTCTCAATAAGAAAGGTAAATCTTGAAAATTGTACTGTAGTACACAGTATCAATAACATGGCAATAATCAGGTATATATCTTATTTCCTATAAATAAGTTACCCTACATAATTATTCAAGAGAATAGTATGGCATATTGCTTCAGAACATAGACTCTGAAGCCAGATTGCTGAGTTCAAATCTTGACTTCACTTTCTAGCTGTGTGGCCATGAGCCATTCACCTAAATCCCTATGGCTCAGATTCCTCATCTAATAAATGGAGATGATCATACTTATAACTACCTCATAGGATTGGTACAAAGTTTAATGTATTCATACTTACAAAGCAATAGAACAGTAGTGCTATTACTCAAAAACCATTAACTACCAAGTTTTGCCAGTTAATTTTTCCATGCTGAAGTTGACTTATAAATTCTCCAGATTGTGTGTCCTAGTTTAGACATTCATAAAATCTATTATGTGTACATGTAATGTTTTTAAAGCCTTCTACCATTGAAAAAATGTGTATATAATATCTGGACATCAAAAGAAAAAAAACGAGGTGATTTTTTTTGAAAGCTTGATATTGTAAAGAATCGTGACCTACTTACTTTTGGTCTTTGAATAACCCAACCTTTCATACCTGAAGTTTAGAACATAAGAAATGACACACAGTGAGTTGTACCCTTGGCTTCTTCTGCTCATCATTCCTTCTTTGACACTGGTACCTAGAAGAAGGTTCCAGGGAAACTAAGTCTACCCCCATATAACCAAACTAAAGCATTCAAAATATATACCAACAACCCTGTATTCCTTCTCTTGGACACATCAAGCATCTATCATTTGTTAATTTATGCCGATCCTTCTTAAATCATGTTCCATTTTTAATCTATGCCATTCTGTGAGGATGGAAGGCTAAATGGATGTATACTTCATTTTTACATTTATCCTGAAAACTATACTCATAATCTTCACTAAGTACCTTTTTGTTCTAGAATTCCACAAGTAAGGAAATTAACTTTAAAGTGATAAGAAGAGTCATATACATAACACGTGAGTTGAAACACATTCTGGATATTTTTGAACTTGATTCCTAGCAAATTTTATTAATCTGATAAAGCCTATAGGAATGTTTGTTTCTGAAAATCTAGTTATACTTACCATGCTCCTTATTCAGATGAATGAACTCTCTATTTGGCCAACAAAAATGCCAAGACATTTGCAGTGTATAGAAGCAATTGATCTTTCCTGAGCATAGTTTCTTATTTACTTTAAATTCTCTACCTGCACACCAGTATATACTTACTAGCTTTCTGTTTCTGCACTTGAGAGATGCTATATAAGTATATAAACTAGCTTATTTTTATTTCCTTAAAGTATAGGATAATTACAACCATATATCTAAATTTTAAAACATTAGTTTTAACATAGGTTCAAATATTCCTATAAGTAAATAATGTTGGGTGATAATTAAGTGTTTAATACCTATAGTGGCACTTTATACCAGTAATTGACTACAGTACTATATATCCCTCGAATTTAAGTTTTTTTAAAATGTTTACTTATTTTTGAGAGAGGGAGAGACAGAGCATGAGTAGAGGAGGGGCAGAGAGAGAAGGAGACACAGAATCTGAAGCAGGCTCCAGGCTCTGAGCTGTCAGCACAGAGCCTAACGTAGGACTCGAACCCACGAACCATGAGATCATGACCTGAGCTGAAGTTGGAAGCTTAACCAACTGAGCCACCCATGCACCCCTATATCCCTCATATTTAAAGGTATGGGTATTTTTTTTTTATTTGTAACATTCCTTATTTAATAAAACAAAATAAGCAGCCCATCTTCTACCTTTTGTTCTTTAAATGTATAAATCAAGAAAATAGAGCTTTAATAAATGATTTATAAAAAATGTTGTTAGGCCCTATTTTTTTTTTCAAAATCTTATCCTGAAGATAGTGTGATGAAGATTAACTTAAATTTATTATATGACTTAGCACGCATACCCCTCAAGAATTTACAAGAGAGAAATGAAAATACATGTCCAAAGGTTTGATGTGACTATTCATGGCAGCATTATTTTTATGAAACAAAAAGTGGAAACAATCCAAATGTTGATAAACTGGTGAACGGTGATACATTCATACAATGGCACATTATTCAGCATTAAAAAGCAATCAAGTCACAAAACATGCTACAACCATGGATAAACCTCAAAAATATTATGCTAAGTAAAATAAGCCATACACAAAAGACTACATATTCATATGCTTCCATATTCACGGGACTCCATTTACATGAAATGCCCATAAAAGAGAAATCTATGAGATAGAAATAGATTAGTGATCCATTGTCTGGGGTAGGGGTGAGAAGGAGGAATGACTGCAAATGCACACATGGGGTCTTTATTGGGCATTGGAAATATTCTTAAACTGAATTGTGGTGTTAGTTGCTCAAGCCTATATACATTTACTGAAAAATCATTGAATTATACACTTGAAAGGAGTAAATTTATGGTATGTGGATTGTATCTCTATAAAGATATTTTTACAAAAAGATAACATATAACACCTGGCCTGGCTGACTCTGTTCCCATCAACTTGTGCACAGATAGGTCTCAAAACTGCCTACAAGGGCAGGACAGTGCTTTCGGTCACATGCTTGATTGAGTAGGAAGAAATGTACCTGGGTTTCAAGTTCATAATGTGCCAGTTCTGTTCTATTCCCGTGATAAGAATAGTTATAGCAGTCCAAGCTTAGAAGATAACTCTACCAATTCTCACCTCTGAATTTATCAAACTCCAAACACCTACATGCAAGTCTCTCAATTTAGTATAAATAACCAAATTAGTCTGACACAGGTGCAAACCACAGGTACATTCCCAAAGGGAACCTCTCCCTCCCTTCCTTTCTTCTTTACTTTCTGTGAATTTCTATTGAACAGCTCTAGATTCCAGACACATCCATGGATGCTGGGGATACAGACAAAATCATTTGCAATGTGCAATTGTAACTTCTATTTTAGCAAATCTTTGTATTAGTTGTCTATTGCTGTGCAAAAATATTACCCCAAACATAGGACCATTAGAAACCACACATTTTTTTGATCAGGAGTGTGAGCAGAGCTTAGGTGGGTCTTCTGCAATGCTGCAAGCAAGGTGCTGGCCAGGGCTACACTCTCGTCTGACATTCAAGTTTAGAACTTGCTTCCTTGTCCCTGTGGTTGGGGGCAGCATCCAGTTCCTTGCAGGCTGCTGGACTGACCAGATGCTGCACTCAGTCTCTTGCCATGTGACTCCCATCATGGGCAGCATACATCACGGCAGCTTGCTTCTTCAAAGCCAGCAAAGGAGACAGAGTTTCTTCACAGGATGGAATTGCAGTCTTACATAACATAATCACATCCATGCAATCATGTACATCCATCACTTTCATTATATCCCACTAAATAGAAGCAAGTCACAGTCCCCCCACCCCCACTTAAGGATAAAAAACCTCATAAAGTCATAGATACTGGAAGGTGAGGATCATGGTAGGGCAACCTACAGTCTGTCTGCCACAGTCCACCCTCTGGTACCCAATGATTTATGTTCTTTCCATGTGCAAAATATACTTATTCTATCACAAGTTCTACCAGAGTCCAATCCCATCTGCACAAAGTTCAGAATCTCATCATCTAAATCTGGTGCAGGTGATGATGAGGCTCTTCAGGCTCATCTGTCAATCCAAAAAACTAAAGAGACAAGTTATCTGCCTTCCCCCCACACATAACATACAATGGTTCAACAGTCATAAGAAATATACAGACGTTTCTATTCAAAACGGGGGAAATAGAAAGTATGAAAAGTCAGTGGTCCATAGCAATTCTGAAATCCAGCCAAATGATGAGAGTCCTTTGACTAGGTTTCAAAGCCTCTTTCACTTTTTACTTTCTCCACACCTTTCAGTCCAAGCTAGTGTTGTGCTACTGTTTTTGCTAACATAATTCTCTCAAACACTTTGTGGGTGTCTGTGAGTTTCACTGAAAGAAAGGACAATGCACTTATGCTTCTCAGAGGCCCATGATTTGATTTAAAAAAATCCCATGAGGCACAACTTTAATCTCTTGAAAGACCCTTTGTGTCACTGAATATAATTCGAGAACTTCGCCAATTCTAACTAAGGTTCTTACAAAAGGCTGTACAGTCACATCCTCATCTTTTCCTCTAGACCTTGTATTTGTGACAGGGCTTTGGGACATTTCTCAAATGTAGCACCTCTTGGCTCTGGAGAAGCTTAACACTTCCCAAATCATCAAGCAATTTTAACAGTCCTTCCCTCAATTGATCTCACTCCTCTTGTATTTCCCATAAGCAGCAAGAATAAAGCAGGTGGCATATTCAACACTTTCCTTGAAAATCTACTTAGTTGAATTAAGTAAGTGCATCTTACACTTACAAGTTCTTTTTACCACTGAGACAATTTTGCTCAGGTTTTTGCTATTATATAAGAAGGCTTCCTCTTTCTCTAGTTTCTAATAACATATTCCTCACTTCCTTCTGAACTCTCAACCAGCAGCATCTTTAATATTTTTTTTAATTTTTATTTATTTTTGATAGAGAGAGAGAGAGACTGAGAACAAGCAGGGGAGGGGCAGAGAAAGAGGGAGACACAGAATCCCAAGCAGGCTCCAGGCTCCAAGATGTCAGCACAGAGCCTGACATGGGGCTCGAACTCACAAACCGTGAGATCATGACCTGAGCCAAAGTCGGACGCTCAACTGACTGAGCCACCCAGGCGCCCCAGCAGCATCTTTAAAGTACAAATTTCTATGAAATTTGCAAAACTTCAGGCAGTTTAGGCTTTCTAGACCGGACCCCTCAAAATTTTTCCAGCTTCTATCCACTGCTCAGCATTTTTAGGTATTTTATAATGGCATCACCCCACTCCTAGTACTAAAATCTGTTTTAATTATCTACCTATTTCCACAAACTTAATACCTTTTTAAAAAAGCATTAATTATCTCAGTTTCTGTGAGTCAGGAGTCTGAGCACAGCTTAGCTAAGTATTTGGCAAGGCTACAATCAAGGTGTCAGCCTGGTAGTCTCATCTGGAGTTTGCTGTAGAAGGATCCCCTTCTTTGCTCCTTACTGTTATTAGTGGTATTCAGTAGCTTGAGTGTTGCCATACTGAGGGTCTAAGTTTCTTGCCGTGTGGACTTCTTACAACATTGTGGCTTGATTCTTCAATCTTGTAAAAACAGAGAGTATCTTCACAAGACAGGTATTACAATCTTATGTAATGCAAGAGCATACACATAATCACATATACCCCATCACGTTTGCCATAGTCTATTGATGAGAAGCAAATGACAGGTTATGCCCACATTCAAGGGGAGGAGATTTGGTATTCTTGGTAAATACTAAGAGTTGGGGATCTTAGAATGACCCTGGAATCTGTCCTCCACATACTAGAACAAGGCTACCCCAGCAGAACCAATGAAACTTTAACCAGAATCTACTTTCCATTTCTTCTCAATCCTCTTTCTAGGAGGGTTAGCATGTTATTTAAAGTTTCTCGAATCAGTTTCCATGATTGTGAAATAACCCTTCTTCCCATTTTCACCTCAAAGATATATCAAGGAAGGTAATAAGAACAGTAGAAAATGTAACAATATTGTGGATATTAAAAACTACCAAAAAAATCACAGATTATAAGTCAGAGATTTGAGTCCAATGAAAATGAGAAGAAATTCACCAGGATGAAGCAGATATTAAAAAAAAAGGGGGGGGGGCCTAAAGACATGTGTATGCAAAAGTGCCCCATTGGTTTTCTTTCTTTTATAATCAATTTTTTTGAAAAGAAAATTCTTAAAATTGACAATAAGCATAAAGATATTTTATATAATTATCTTAGAAATACACTGGATTTTTAAAAAAATGATTAGTATTAGTAAAATTATAAATGATACAATAGATGCTATGATAATGAGGCCTATATACTTCTGCTTTCAGTATTTTATTATTCATGCCTTTCCATGCTGCCTGAGGAAAACTGTTTTAATTAAACAATTTCCTACAATTGAGATAATGCAGGTAACATCCAGCATGATTTCGGTCTACACACCATGGCATTAAATAGTAATGACTTTAGAGTGGTATTTTGCTGTTAACTATTAAACAAAAGTGTTTCTTAGTGTCCTTTTCAATGTTAAAAATATTAAACACCATAATATAAATTTTGCTTGAGTTTGGTTTTAAAACTCTTTTACCAACCATAAATAATAACTGTGTCCCATGCACTATTGTAATTGCTTTGCATATATCAGCCTATTTAATCCTCACAACAACTAGATAAAGGGACATGCTATTTAATTGCCATTTTCCAGGGGCGATAACCACATATAGAGAGATTAAGGAACCTGCTCAATTTCACACAGCTGATAAGTGGTGAATTTGGATTCAAACCCAGGCATCTCATTTCAAAGTCCATGCTCTTAACCATGTCACAGCTGTCTCTCTTAACAGGGGTTGTGCAAGGATTAATTAACATTTGACTTATGTTAGCAAGATGAAAACTACTGTAAATAATCACAGAGTTTTGTATAATGTATTCAGTTTCAAATTAATGAGTGAACCAGGGCATAAGTGCAGCAATTTACTTAATTCAGAAAAAACAATATAAAATATTATTTCCTTAAGTTACAGGTATTGAGAAAAGGTTGCTTAAATCGGGGATCCTGGATGGCAGACCTAGAGAAGACTTTGAAGGGAAAATAATGACTAAGACAAGTTTGCTCTTGGGAAGAGGAGAGAATCCCACCACACAAAAAGAAAATTATCTAGTTAAGAATTTCCAATACCAAGACTTAATTTAGGGATGCTCAAATACATAACTAAAGCATTACACTTAAAAATATATACATTTTAAATGATATTTCTTACACTGGGATTGTATTATTTCAATTTAATGTAGAGTATAATGGAAATTTTCTTTAATCTTGTTTTGTTGATTTTCCATTGATAACTTCAATAGAAAAAAAAAAAAAAAACAAAACACAAGACTACCCAGAGGCAAAGGCAACGAGTGCTCCCATAATCTAGCAAATACCACAGGTCATTTTCCCTCATGCTGTTGTGACTAGACCCCATATTCTACTATGACTTACTCTCTTTGTGCCTCAATTCCTCAGTCTTCCTATACCAATGAAATTGTTTCCAAAACGCACAACATGCTCAGTATGGACTGTAAATATCTTGTAAGAAGCCCACTTGCTATGTGTCAAGATTTCTACCCACTTGCACATATGACCCCCAATATGAAAAAAGGAAAAAAAGGAGAAAGAAGGAAAGCAAAAAAGCAATCTAGCAGCTTGTATCTCCTATATGGTCACTGTCAACTTGACAATATAGTAAGTTATTACCTCAGAGCTACTGAGGTTAACAACAGAAATAATTTTTTTTGCCATTTTATTCATTTTTATTTTAATTCAAGTATAATTGACATACAGTGTTATATTGGTTTCAGGTGTGCAATATAATGATTCATCAATTCTATACATTACTCAGTGCTCATCAACATAAGTGTCCTCTTTCTTAATCCCCTTTATCAATTTCATCCATCCCCCCACCCCCCTTGGCAACTGCCAGTTTATTCTATTTTAAGAGTCTGTTTTGGGGGCTGAATGGCTCAGTCAGTTAAGCATTGATTCTTGGTTTCAACTCAGGTCATAATCCAAAGGTTAGTGAGATTGAGCCTCATGTCCGTTTCTGTGCTGACAGCATGGAACCTGCTTGGGATTCTCTCTCCCTCTTTCTCTGCCCCTCCCTAGCTGATGCTCTCTCTTGCACACTCTCTCTCTCAAAAATAAATAAATAAACATTTTTTAAAAGAAGAGTCTGTTTTTCTGTGTCTCTTTTTTTCTTTGTTCATTTGTTTAGTTCCTTATATGTCACATACAAGTGAAATTATAGGATATTTGTCTTTTTCTCTCTTATTTCACTTAACATTCTACCCTATAGATCCATCCATGTTGCTGCAAATAGCAAGATTTCATTCTTTTTTATGACTGAGGAATATTCCTTTATATATATATATATATATGATATATGTGATATATATATATCACATATTCTACCCCAAATGGTGAAACAAAAAAGTCAAACTATTATCAAAGTCATTTAAATCGAATGTCCCTAAGCCTCCCAGCCTCCTTCATAGAATCCCCAATTCCTTTAGGTTCTAGGCCCCATTCTACCTACTATGGTAAGGCCAGTTTCCTAATATTGCTGAGGATTCCCAGAGCAGAGTAGAATGGGAATCTGGAGGAAAAGTAAAATCTCCCCTACTTCTCCCTTTAAATTGTTGTCCCTGCTTAATTCATGATTGCTGCTCACTGTCCAGGCTTCTTCTAGTTAGCTCCTTTCCTTAGGATTTTGGCCTGCCTTAGACATCATCCCGTTCCTCATTACCCAAATTAAAAGTAACATAAGGATATTATGTGTAAAAAAATTAACTGAATATTTAATGATAAAAAATAGTAATTATACCATGGAATAGGAAACAACTTTAAATTTTATGCCATACATTACTGTTCCAAAAATTCACCTCCAGTACTGACCATAGGATATCTCTTACTAACAAATCCATTCTTAGACTTTGCTTCATTCTGCTGGGTCCTTCTCTCATGAAAACTGTATTCTCCTTTTTCCAGTTCCAGTGACAACCAAAGAAAAGAGCACACATTTTTTAAAATGTGGTTTTCTCTAAACTGTCAAAGATCACCTTCTTAGGCCTCCATCCTCCATCAATTTTCACAAATAGAATACTACAGAGTATAAAGTAGTGAGTTTACCTCATATTAAAATTTATTTTCTTTCCTCTTCAAAACAAATGCAAGTTATGAGCATGCTTTTCTTTACATTTGAATATAATAATGTTTGAGAATTCTGGAACAACTCTCCAGAAGCTCATGTGCACATACAGGTACACACACACACACACACACACACACACACACACACACACAGTATCCTACAGTGGGAAAAAAAAAAGTCTTCTTTCTATAGAAAAAAAAGCACAATATTTGGGAAAAGATAAATCTAGGTTCAAATCCTATCTTTGTCACTTGCTAACTATATGGCCTTGTTCAAACTCCTAATATCACTGACTCTAAGGTATAACAGTGTTAGTTTGAGGATTATAAAGACAATGTATGGTAATTGATTTCCCTAAGTCATTGGAGTAATAAATATTAGCTGCCTTCAGCTTTTAGAAAAAGTATTAAAATGTGTGTTTTGTATTTTTATTCAAAGTGATTTTCCTTCCTTCTTTTTTTTAAGTTCCTTTGATCAAGCCCATGGCAAAAAAGTATCACAAATTTCTTAGTAATCCTAAACCTTGCTTTTGGAAACATTATGCCTCATTCCACACGATGGGTGTCAATTTCAAAAACCTTAAATTCACAAAGAAAAATAAATATGAATCCAAAATTTTTTGTAATGTATGGTCGCTGACCCAGAACCCATTTTTGGTCAGACTACTGGATCCCACCAACCAAATATGAAGTGTTCTTCTGAAACATCTACAAGGCAAGGTAGTGAAGCTTTAAAGACATATTGGTTTAGTTATGAGCTGCTCTTTGCCAAGAGAAACTGTGGTAGAGGCTGCCTCTGTAGACTTTGTAAAGCCTTCTCACTTTATCTTGACCAAAATTCATGATCTAGATGTGCCAGTTGAAATGGTCAAAAATTCCAGAAAATTTGGTTAATAGAATAAAATGCACAAGTACTCACAGATGTTTAATGCTGAATATAAAATAAATGTGGCAAATACAATTATTTTTAGTTGGTCATAGAATTCTATTTAAAATGTCAACTTCAAGGGTGCTGATTATATAAATTATAAAACCTGCACATAAAGGAATATTTTGCATCAGTTAAAAAGAGCATTAGGAATATAAAATCTAATAGAGAAATATCTTCAAAATATGTTAATAAAAAAGCAAGTGCGAAGCAGTGGGTATAATATTCTCATACAAATTTTCCAAAATTTAGTCAAATATATAAAGTGAAACCGAGAACTTTAAATGTTTGACATATTATCTTGTGCCAATATTTTTAAATAAAATAAAAATTCATCAGAACTGAATTATTACAGTTACAGATATTACACCATAAATCAAATGGGATTTCTCATACTTGAAACTCGGAGTAATGAGGAGTTGGATAATTCGTGGAAACTACTGATTCAGTAATTTTCAACAAGAATTTGTGGGGCGCCTGCATGGCTCAGTCGGTTAAGCGGCCAACTTCAGCTCAGGTCATGATCTCGTGGTCCATGAGTTTGAGCCCCATGTCAGGATCTGTGCTGACAGCTCAGAGCCTGGAGCCTGCTTCGGATTCTGTGTCTCCCTCTCTCTCTGCCCCTCCCCCATTCACGCTCTGTCTCTCTCTGCCTTTCAAAAATGAATGTTAAAAACAATTTTTGATATAAAAATCAATAAAAATTAAATAAAAAAGAATTTGTATAACTCACATAAGGTAGGGCCCTTCTAGAACCTACTAAAAGTGACAAAAATATCAAGAGGTATTTGGAATATAAATTCCAATACAAATTGGAATACAAATTTTAATTTGGAATATTAAATTTTATATTCCAACTTACATATTCAATATTTTCCAGAAGTGAAAGCTTGAATATTTCCATTCATTTTCTAATGTAAATAAAAATATTTTAACATTCCTAAAATTTATTTTTTTAATGTTCTACTTTTTTTTCTTCACACTGAGAAGAAAGGACACTTTCCATACCACTAGAAACAGTGGACGATTATCAGTAAAAAGCTCCCAAATCTTTAGAAAAGAGCTACAGATGATTAACATGTAACCATTATAAATCAAGATAACTTGACAATTGATTAGAGAGCATCAAGACTTCCTTGTTCATTTCCATCATCTCCTTTACATCATACCCTTCACTTATTTATTCATCCACTCACACTCAATAAAAAATGAACAAAACAGAGTATCTGACCTCTAGGGAGAGAAAAACTAAACATATACTAAAGCTAGAGCCTGAGAAGTGATGTTAAATAAATTAAAAAGCGTGTAGGGGCCCCTGGCTGGCTCAGTCAGTTAAGCATCTGACTTCAGCTCAGGTCATGATCTCACAGTCAAGCCTCAGGACAGGCTCTGTGCTGACAGAAGACATCAAATCTGTGTCTTCCTTGCTCTCTGCCCCTCCCCTGCACATGCTCTGTCTCTCTCTGTCTCTCAAAAGCAAAAAAATAAAATAAAATAAAACATAAAAGAATTTTTTTTAATTAAAAAGATGGGGTGGCTCAGTTGAGCATCAACTTTGGCACAGGTCATGATCTCACACCATGTGAATTCAAGCCTCATTTCAGGCTCTGCACTGTTAGCTCAGATTCTTCAGATTCTGTGTCTCCCTCTCTCTCTGCCCCTTCCCCACTGGCACTCTGTCTCTCTCTCTCAAATAAACAAACATAATAATTTTTTTAAAAATGTTTAAAAAGAGTGCAATATATACAAATACTGAATCATTATGTTGTATACATTAAACTAATTATAATGTTATATGTCAATTATATCTCAATTTAAAAAAAAAACTAAAAATTTGAAAAATAAATCACTTCTACTTCTAGTGAAAAAGAGACCAGGCTTACCCTCAAATCTTGAACTTGAAATAACAGCAACAGGAAAAAAAAAAAAAGCAGACAAAATATATGCAACCATGGTTTTCAAAATGCTGGACATCAGGCAAAGAAAGGCAGTGATCCCAGAGAGACAAGAAACAAACTAGGTGATTGACAGAATTGTCCCAGAAATTTGGCCTTGAGAGAATTTCCAAACCACAGAACAGATAGGAGGAATCTAAGCACAGCCTGGATGACAACCTTACTAGAGTTGGAGCTGAGAATCTGGGGATATTAAATAGTCTAGAGTTTGCAGGATAGCATACTGGAGAAGAAAATGCTGTCTAGAGACATGCCCTAAAAGTCTGCAGAGGGTCCTCTCTTAGTGCTGATCAGTACATGCATGGAAGAAAACTACTTGAGTCTAGAGAGTCATCCCAAAGATTTGAGGACATAGGAAGCAGCATGCACACAGTGCTGGAAATAGTGTTTGTTACCATCAGCTAGACTGGAAAACCTCATAATTCATGAAACACTGGGTAGAATTTTCAAAAGGAATTTGCCTCATTGGTCAGAAATAGGTAGTCCTCCCTAAATTCTGTGCTGGCCCTGCATTACAAATCTTAAAAGCAAGATGCAAAAAGACCAGACTGCTTCCAAGTAATTTAACTGCTCCCACAACAAAACTCAAGAATAATGTCAGGAATATAAAAATATCCATCACCTAACAATATAAAATCGCAAATTGATTTTGCAGCCAATCAAACGTTACCAGTTATGCAAAGAAGCAGGAAATATGAAACATGATGATAAGAAAAATCATTCAAAGTCAACCCAGAACTGGTTCACTTGTCAGAATTAGCACACAAGGGGCACCTGGGTGGCTCAGTTGGTTATGTGGCCAACTCCTGGTTTCAGCTCATGTCATGATCTCACAGTGAGTTCAAGCCCCGTGTCGGGCTCTGCAGTGACAGCACAGAACCTGCTTGGGATTCTCTGTTTCCCACTCTCTCTGCCCCTTCTCTGCTCTCTCTCAAAAATAAGTAAATAAACTTAAAAAATTTAAAACAAAAACATTCAAATAGGTGCTATAATTGTATTTCACAGACAAACATGTTAAGAAAAAGATTTTTTAAAAAAACCTAAATCAAACATCTAGATAAAAACACAGTGTCTAAGGTAAAATAAACACTAGATAGGATTCATGACAAATTAGACATTGCAGAAGAAAACTAGTGAATTTAAATAAATCATAGTAGTATCACTAAATTCTACACCTGAAACCAATTTTACCATATGTGTTAACTAGAATTTAAATACAAACTTGAAATCAGAAATAAAGAAAGTCACCTTGAAATTAAAAAAAAAGATCAAATAGTCTAACATGTATGTAATGAGATCCCCAGAAGGAAAGGAAATTGAAAATGAAGAAGACAACATATTTCAAGAGATAATGGAACAACACCATGGATATATCTATCCTCATGGATCAGTTTAAGTCACACACATACACACACATACACACACACTCACAATCAACTCTATCATTCCATTTTTATAACCTCCAAGAACAAGTAAAGCTAATTTATGATGATCAAAGGTAGGAAAAGGTTGCATCACAAAAGGCAGTGAAGAGAGAAAAGGGGCAGAAGTGAATTTTCTTTGGTGATAAAAAAAAATCTTGTCTTGTTTTTATTGTGTTTTCAAGAGTACATAGAATTGTTGAACTGAACTGAAACTAAGGATATGTGTGTGATCCTCAGTTTACAAAAGAAAACTGTAAGCAGAGAAAATAAAGAAACAACTTCACAGTATGACCAGAAAAGAAATTACAGTAGAAACCATCCAAAATGAAATACACAGAGAAAAAAATAATTCAGAAAAGCATAAGGGTAGTAGTGAGCTGTGTGACAACTCCAAGTGGCCTAATATGCATGTAATTGAATTCTCTGAAGATGTTAGAGCACAGGACACAAAAAATAATGGCTGAAAAATTTCTAAAGTTAATTATAATTCAAATCCCACAGATTCAAGAAGTTAGAGTGTATTATGCTAAGAGAAATAACTCAGTCAGAGAAAGACAAATACCACATGATTTCACTCATATGTGGAATTTAAGAAACACAACAGATGAACATAGGAGAAGGGAAGGGAAAATAAGATAAAGACAGAGAGGTAGGCAAACAATAAGAGACTCTTAAGTACAGAGAACAAACTGAGGGTTGCTGAAGGGGTGGGGGGTATGGGCTAAATGGGTGATGGGCATTAAGGAGGGCACTTATTGTGATGAGCACTGGGTGTTACATGTAAATGATAAATCACTGGGTTCTACTCCTAAAACCAATACTACACTGTATGTTAACTAACTTGAATTTACACAGACAAATTGAAAAACAAAAAAGGCTTAATGAACTAAAGCATAAGAAACATGAAGAAGGTACATCATAATCAAATTCCTCAAAACTAGTGATAGAAAGAGAAAATCTTAGAGCAATAGGAAGAAAATAACACATTACATAAATAGGAACAAAATAACGATTATAGATTTTCTATAGTAAATAATGCAAATAAGATGACAGTGGGGTAACTAGTAAAGTGCTGAGAGAAAATCAAATTGTCAACTTAGAAACGTGTACCCATGTAGGAAGTGTAAGGAGGCCAGCCTGGCTGGCGCTAAAGGAGTGACAAGAGGCGCAATAGGCAAAAATCCAGAGACACTAACAGGAGGCTAGATGGTTTAATAGTTTACAAGTGATTGGAAAGACTTTGGGGAGGGAGCCAAGATGACAGAACAGCATGGAAGTTTTTTGTGTGTCTCACATCCATGAAATACAGCCAGACCAACACTAAACCATCCTGCACACCTAGAAAACTGATCTGAGGATTAACACAACAATCTGCACAACCTGAACCACAGATTTCAGCAGGTACATGGTGCGGAGAGGTGAACTTGGGGAGAGAGAAGCCAGGGAGGGCAGGGAGGTGCTTTTGCATGTGGAGAGAGGACAGAGATGGGGGGGGGGGGGGGGGGATATGGGAAAAGCACCCCTCCCCAAAAGCAGCTGGGGAGAGTGTGGAAAATTGGAAACAGCTGCAGGGACTGAACTAAAAAAGGACAAAGGAGAAAGGAGAGGGTTTAAATTCCATTAAGACTGTAAATGGGGAGTGCAGAGTCTGCAACTCCGCAGCTGGATACCTGGCGGTCCTCTGGTGGGAAAGGCAAATCCCCAGGAACAGAGTGGGGTCAGGGAGGCTCTCGGGCCACACGGGAAGAAGCGGTTCCACTGCTGGAAGGACATTTGGTAGAGGCTGTGGGGCAACCTGGGCCCAGCCAACCCCAGAGAATGGCCACATTTGCTGGTGCTGGAACAAGGTCATTAAGGGTGAAGCAGGGTGCCAGATATGTGTTGTGATTTTCCATAATCCCTGAAATGCTGCTGCTACACTACCTCATAAACTTTTTCTGGGGCAGGCTGGCAAGTTGGCCACAGTCTCTGGGCATCACCAGCAGCAGCACAGTCCCACAAACTTTCCTGGGTGCAGCTGGCATTCGGCCATTGTTCCATAAGACCCTCTGGAGAGGGGCAGAATGGGTCAAAGCTGCAGTCCCTCAGAAATAAGGGGCCTGGAAAACAGCTCGATCTGAGACAAAACTCGGGAGAGAGGTACTACCTAGGGCTTGGCCACGGACAACGTAAAAGCGGGGAGTGGACGAAAGCTGAAGATAAAGGGCAAGTGCGTGATTGCTGCTCGGGGAGAACAGAGTTCTGATACTAGAGACTGGGTAGCTGAGTGATGCCATTTTCACCGCTCCAGCACAAGTGCCTACATACCTATAAGCACCACAACAATCCACCCCAGTAGGCTAGCAGCGCCATCTAGTGGAGAATGGAGCCGTTGCACTAAGTCCCGCCAACTGGGCCAACCTGGCTCTTCAAGAACAGAAGTCTCACCGCCTGCTTAGCTTATGGACTATAAAACGCTTCATAGTCTGACTTCTAAGGGAAAATGAAGTAATTTCAGTCATATTTCAGTCTGTTGGCAGGTCCATCTATTCAATTTTCTTTCATTCTTTTTTTTTTCTTTGTTTTTTCTCTTTTTCATTTCTTTTCTTTTTCTTAAAGAAAGAGGAAAAAAATAATTTCTATTTTCAATTTTTAGTAAAAATATTTTTCTTTAAAATTTTTTACTATATTTTTTACTTTTGTGTAATTTTTTTCAAATTCTATTTTACTTCCATCATTTTATTTTAGTCTACTTAAGTGAATTCATTTTTTTCAAATTTTCAAATGATTTCTTTTTTCTTTTTTTCATTTCTTTTCTGAGTACAGAAAGAGAAAAAATTCATTTTTATTTTTAATTTTTATTAAAAATATTTTTAATTTTTTTCTACTATATTTTTTACTTTTGTGTAAATTTTTTCAAATTATAGTTTACATCCATCATTTCATTTTAGTCTACTTCAGTGTATTCATTTTTTCAAATTTTCAAACAATTTCCTTTTTTTCTTCTTTCATCTTTTTTCTCTAATCTATCAAGCCACTTTCAACACCCAGACCAAAAACACACCTAAGATCCAGCATCATTTATTCAATTTTTTTGTGTGTGTTTTTAATTTTTTAATTTTAATATTTTTTTAATTTTAATTTTTTATACTTCATTAATGCCTTTTCTCCCTCCAAAATGACAAAATGAAGGAATTCACCCCAAAAGAAAGAGCATGAAGAAACGACAGCCAGGGACTTAACCAACACAGGTACAAGCAAGATGTCTAAACGAGAATTTAGAATCATGATAATAAGAATACTAGCTGGAGTCAAAAATAGATTAGAATCCCTTTCTGCGGAGATGAAGTAAAAACTAGTCAGGATGGAATAAAAAATGCTATAACTGAGCTGCAATCATGAATGGATGCCACGGCGGCAAGGATGGATGAGGCAGAACAGAGAATCAGTGATATACAGGACAAACTTATAGAGAATAACGAAGCAGAAAAAAAGAGGGAGATTAGGGCAAAAGAATTCGAGAAATCAGTGACTCATTAAAAAAGAACAACATCAGAATCGATAGGGGTCCCAGAAAAGGAAGAGAGAGAAATAGGGGTAGAAGGGTTATGTGAGCAAATCATAGTGGAAAACTTCCCTAACCTGGGGAAAGACACAGACATCAAAATCCAAGAAGCACAGAGGACTCCCATTAGATTTAACAAAAACTGGCCATCCACAAGGCATATCATAGTCAAATTCACAAAATACTCAGGCAAGGAGAAAATCATGAAAGCAGCAAGGGAAAAAAAGTCCTTATCCTATAAGGGAGGATGGATCAGGTTTGCAGAAGACCTATCCACAGAAACTTGGCAGGCCAGAAACGAGTGGCAGGATATATTCAATGTGCTAAATCAGAAAAATATGCATCCAAGAATTGTCTACCCAGGAAGACTGTCATTCAAAATAGAAGAGATAAAAAGTTTCCCAGACAAACAAAAATTGAAGGAGTTTCTGACCACTAAACCAGCCCTGCAAGAAATTTTAAGGGGGACTCTCTGAGAGGAGAAAAGATGAAAATATACATACACACATACATACATACCAAAAGCAACAAAGATTAGAAAGGACCAGAGACTACCACCAGAACTCCAACTCTACAAGCATCATAATGGCAATAAATTCATATCTTTCAGTACTCACTCTAAGCATCAACGGACTCAATGCTCCAATCAGAAGACATAGGGTAACAGAATGGATAAGAAAACAAGATCCATCTATATGCTGTTTACAAGAGACCCACTTTAGACATAAAGACACCTTCAGGTTGAAAGTAAGGGGATGGAGAACCATCCATCATGCTAATGGTCAACAAAAGAAAGCTGGAGTAGCCATACTTATATCAGACAATCTAGACTTTAAAATAAAGACTGTATCAAGAGATGCAGAAGGGCATTATATCATAATCAAGGGGTCTATCCACCAAGAAGACCTAACAATCGTAAACATTCATGCGCCAAATGTGGAAGCACCCAAATATATAAATAAATTAATCAGAAACATAAAGAAACTCACTGATAGTAATACCATAATAGTGGGAGACTTCAACACCCCACTCACAACAATGGACAGATCATCTAATCAAAAAATCAACAAGGAAACAATGGCTTTGAATGACACACTGGACCAGATGGACTTAACAGATATATTCAGAACATTTCATCCTAAAGCAGCAGAACATACATTCTTCTCCAGTGCACATGGAACATTCTCCAGGACAGACCACATACTGGGACATAAATCAGCCCTCAGCAAGTACAAAAAGATCGAGATCATACCATGCATATTTTCAGACCACAACACTATGAAACTCGAAATCAACCACAAGAAAAAATTTGGAAACCAATACTTGGAAACTGAAGAACATCCTACTAAAGAATGAATGGGCTAACCAAGAAGTTAAGGAGGAAATTAAAAAGTACATGGAAACTGATGAAAATGATAACACCACAACCCAAAACCTCTGGGACACAGCAAAGGCAGTCATAAGAGGAAAGTAATATAGCAATCCAGACCTTCCTAAAGAAGGAAGAAAGATCTCAGATACGCAACCTAACCTAATGCCTTAAAGAGCTGGAAAAAGAACACAAATAAAACCCAAAACCAGCAGAGGACAGGAAATAATAAATATTAGAGCAGAAATTAATTCTATCACAACCAAAGAAACAGTAGAACAAATCAATGAAACCAGAAGCTGGTTACTTGAAAGAATTAACAAAATTTACAAACCACTAGCCAGTCTCATCAAAAAGAAAAAGGAAAGGACCCAAATAAATAAAATCAAGAATGAAAGAGGAGAGATCACAACCAACACAGCAGAAATAAAAACAATAATAAGAGAATATTATGAGCAATTATGTGCCAATAAAATGGGCCATCTGGAAGAAATGGACAAATTCCTAGAAACATACACACTACCCAAACCGAGACAGGAAGAAATAGAAAATTTGAACAGATCCATAACCAGTAAGGAAATCGAATTAGTATTCAAAAATCTCCCAAAAAAACAAGAGTCAAGGGCCAGATGGCTTTCCAGGGGAATTCTACCAAGCATTTAAGGAAGATTTAACACCTATTCTCTTGAAACTGTTCCAAAAATAGAAATGGAAGGAAAACTTCCAAACTCATTCTATGAAGCCAGCATTACCTTGATCCCAAAACCAGACAGAGACCCCACTAAAAAGGAGAACTATAGACCAATTTCCCTGATGAACATGGATGCAAAAATCCTCAACAAGATATTAGCCAACCGGATTCAACAATACATTAAAAAAATTATTCACCATGACCAAGTGGGATTTATACCTGGGATGCAGGGCTGGTTCAATATCCACAAAACAATTAACCTGATTATCACATCAATAAAAGAAAAGACAAGAACCATATGACCCTCTCAATAGATGCAGAGAAAGCATTTGACAAAATATAGCATCTTTTCTTGACAAAAACCCTCAAGAAAGTAAGGATAGAAGGATCATACCTCAAGATCATAAAACCATATGTGAATGACCCAATGCTAATATCATCCTCAATGGGGAAAAGCTGAGAGTTTTCACCCTAAGGTCAGGAGTAAGACAGGGATGTCCACTCTCGCCAATATTATTCAACATAGTATTGGAAGTCTATGCCTCAGCAATAAGACAACACAAAGAAATAAAAGGCATCCAAATCAGCCAGGAAGAGGAAAAACTTTCACTCTTCGCAGATGACATGATACTCTATATGGAAAATCCAAGAGATTCCACCACAAAACTGGTGGAACTGATTCATAAACTCGGCAAAGTTCCAGGAGATAAACTCAATTCACAGAAATCTATACACCAACAATGAAGCAACAAAAAGAGAAATCAAGGAATTGATCCCATTTACAGTTGCACAAAAAAACATAAAATACCTAGTAATAAATCTAACCAAAGAGATGAAAAACCTATACACTGAAAACTATAGAAAGCTTATGAAAGAAATTGAAGACACAAAAAAATGGAAAAAGATTCCATGTTCTTGGATAGGAAGAACAAATATTGTTAAAATGCCAATACTACCCAAAGCAATCTACACATTCAATGCAATCCCTATCACAATAACACAAGCATTCTTCACAGGGCTAGAACAAATAATCCTAAACTTTGTATGGAACTAGAAAAGACCCCGAACAGCCAAAGCAATCTTGAAAAAGAAAACCGAAGCAGGAGGCATCACACTCCCGGACTTCAAGTTATACTACAAAGCTGTAATCATCAAGACAGTATGGTACTGGCACAAGAACAGACCCTCAGATCAATGGAACAGAATAGAGAACCCAGAAATGGACCCATAAACCTATAGCCAACTAATCTTTGACAAAGGAGGAAAGAATATCCAATGGAATAAGGCCAGTCTCTTCAGCAAGTGGTGCTGGGAAAACTGGACAGCAACATGCAGAAGAACAAACCTGGACCACTTTTTTACCCCATACACAAAAATAAACTCAAAATGGATGAAAGACCTAAATGTAAGACAGGAAGCCATCAAAATCCTTGAGGAGATAGCAGGCAAAAACCTCTCTGATCTTGGCCGCAGCAATTTCTTACTCAACACGTCTGGAGGCAAAGCAAACAAAAGCAAAAATGAACTACTGGGACCTCATCAAAATAAAAAGCTTCTGCACAGTGAAGGAAAGAATCAGCAAAACTAAAAGGCAACTGACAGAATGGGAGAAGATACGTGCAAATGACCTATCAGATAAAGGGTTAGTATCCAAAATCTATAAGGAACTTACCAAACTCAACACCAAAAAAACAAATCATCCAGTGAAGAAATGGACAAAGGCATGAATAGACACTTCTGCAAAGAATACATCCAGATGGCCAACCGACACATGAAAAAATGCTCCACATCACTCATCATCAGGGAAATACAAATGAAAACCACCATGAGATGCCACCTTACACCTGTCAGAATGGCTAACATGAACAACTCAGGCAACAACAGATGTTGGCAGGGATTTGGAGAAAGAGGATCTCTTTTGCGTTGTTGGTGGGAATGCAAGTTGGTGCAGCCACTCCAGAAAACAGTATGGAGGTTCCTCAAAAAACTAAAAATAGAACTACCCTACGACCCAGAAATTGCACTACTAGGTATTTATCCAAGGGATACAGGTGTGCTGTTTCAAAGGAACACATGCACCCCAATGTTTATAGCAGCATTACCAAGAATAGCCCAAGTATGGAAAGAGCCCAAATGTCCATCGATGGATGAATGGACAAAGAAGATGTGATATATAGCTACAATGGAGTATTACTTGGCAATCAAAAAGAATGAAATCTTGCCATTTGAAACTATGTGGATGGAACTGGAGGATATTATGCTAAGTGAAATTAGTCAGAGAAAGACAAGTATCATATAACCTCACTCATATGAGGACTTTAAGAGACAAAACAGATGAACATAAGGGAAGAGAAACAAAAATAATATAAAAACAGGGAAGGGGTCAAAGCATAAGAAACTCATAAATATGGAGAACAAACAGAGGGTTACTGGAGGGGCGTGGGAGGGGGGATGGGCTTAATGGGTAAGGGGCATTAAGGAATCTACTGCTGAAATCATTGTTGCACTATACGCTAACTAATTTGGATGTAAATTTTAAAAAATAAAATTTAAAAAAGAAAAAAAGAAAAAAAACCAAAATGTGTACCCAGAGGGGTGCATGGATGGCTCAGTGGTTAAGCATCTTGATTTTGGCTCAGGTCATGATCTCACAGTTTGGTGGGTTCGGGTCCCATGTCGGGCTCTGTGCCCTGACCACGTAGAGCCTGCTTGGATTCTCCCTCTCTCCCTGTCTCTCTGCCTCTCCTCTGCTTGTGCTTTCTCTCTCAAAATAAATAAATAAACTTAAAAAAAGAGAAATGTGTACCCAGAAAAAAAATATTTTAAGTTACAACAAAATAAAGACATTTTTAGACATACAAAAGCAGAAAGAATCCATCACCAGCAGGCCTAAAGTATCAGAAGTGTAAAAGGAAGTCCTTCAGGCAGAAGGAACATAATGACAGATAGAAATATGGATCTACACAAAGGAAGGAACACTGGAAATGGTAATATGTGGGTAAATGTATGAAATAGTTTTCTTAATATTTAAATATCTTTAAAGGATAACTGACTATTTAAACCAAAATAACATCAGTGTATTATGATGTTTATAACACACGCATAGCAAAATGCATGACATCAAAGAGTATAAAGATGGAAGAAATGGAACTAATACTATTGTGAAGTTCTTACACTATACATTAAATGGTATAATACCACTTAGGCTATGATAACTTAAAAATGTATAAAATAAACCCTAAAGCAACCACTGAAAAGAAAAATTGTAGCTTATAAGCTAAAGAATATAAGGGGTGCCTGGGTGGCTCAGTCAGTTAAGCATCTGACTTTGGCTCAGGTTATGATATTATGGTTTGTGGGTTTGAGCCCCGCATAGGGCTCTATGCTGACAGCTTAGAGCCTGGAGCCTGCTTTGGATTCTGTGTCTCCCCCTCTTTCTGTCCCTCCCCCACTCACACTCTGTCTCTCTTTCTCTCAAACATTAAAAGAAATTTTTTAAATAATATAAAATGAAATCAAAAGAAATGTTCAATTCATTCAAAAGAAGGCTGAAGATGTGCAAAAGGGGAAGGAAACACAGTTAGGACCAGAAAACAAATAGCAAAAAGAGAGAGAGAGAGAGAGAGAAAGAGAGAGAGAGAGAGAGAGAAAGAGAGAGAGAGACTGAAACCTAACAATATCAATAATCACACTAAATGTAAATGGTCTACACACCCCAATTAAAAGACAGATTGTCAAATTGGATTAAAAAACATGACCCAGCTATTTGCTACCAACAAAAAACATACTTTCTACATAAAGACACATGCAAGTTACAAGTAAAATGGAAAAGGATAAACACTAACCAAAAAATTGCCTGAGTGTCTATGTAAGTATAAGACAAAGTATGTTTTAGAAATAAAAATATTAGCAGGAATAAAGAGGGTTATTCCATAATGTTAAAGAGTTTACTATTTCAGGAAGTCACAGTAATCCTAAATGTTTTTGCATGTAGTAACAGTTTCAAAACACGAGAAAACTGAGAGAAGTGTAAGAATAAGTAGACAAATTCATAATTATAGTTGGATACCCTTCTTATAAATTGACAGAAAAAATCAGAAAATCAGTAAGGATATAAAAGACTTCAACAACACTGTCAACCAAATAGACCTAACTGAAAATGATAAAACAGCCTAGCAACAGCCAAATACACATTGTTCTCAAGTGCACATGAAATATTTACCAAAACAAACCAGTCTGGGTGATAGAACAAATCCCAATAAATTTGAAGGGATTCAAATTATACAAATAATGCTCTCTGACAACAACAGGATTAAATTTGCAATGCATAATAGAAAGACGTTTGGAAAGTCCTCAAATATTTGGAGCCTAAATAATACCCTTGTTAAATAAACTGACTTAAGAAATTTTTGTTAATTAGAGAATGTTATTAACTGGATAAAAATGCAAACACAAAGTAACAAAATTTGTAGGATGCCATGAAAGCAATAATTAGGGGGTGGATTATACCCTAGACATCTATAATACAAAAGAAGAAAAAGTTCAAATCAACCTGTTTCCACCTGAGAAAAGAAAGAGGAATTTAAACAAAAGGTAAAGAGAGGAAAGGAAATACTATAAATAAGAGCAGAAATCAATGACAAAAAAGACATAAAAATAGCAAAATATCTTTATATAATTAGGGGTGCCTGGCTGGCTCAGTCAGTTAAATGTACAGCTTTGGCTGAGGTCATGATTTCACAGTTCATGGGTTCGAGCCCCACATCAGGATCCGTGCTGACAGTGCCTGGAGCCTGCTTAGGATTCTCTCTCTTTCCCTGTCTCTCTGTCTCTCTATTCTAAAAAATAAATAAACTGGGGGAAAAAGAAAAGAAAATCAATGAAACCAAAAGATGATTCCTTGAGAAAACCAATGAAGTCAATAAAACTCTAGCCAGATTGACCAGGAAAAAGAGGAGAGAATATATTAATTGTCAATATCAAAGTGAGAAGCATGATATCACTAGAGATTCTACACATATTAAAAGGAGAGTAATGGAAAGTTATGAACAACTGTATGCCCAGAAATTGGACAGTGTTGATGAAATGGACAAATTCCATGAAAGGTACCAACTATAGAAGTCACTCTTAAAAAAAAAAAAAAAAACCCTATAGGTCTGAAGACTCAATATTGTGAAGCTATCTACCCTCCCCAAATTGATCTATACATCCATTGCACTCCCAACAAAAATTCTGGCAGGTTTTTTAAAAAAAAGAAATTGACAAGGTATTTCTAAAATTCCTATAGAAATACAAAGAACCTAGAATAGGAAAAAAAAAGTCAAAATACAAAAAACTCCAGAAAGGAAGAACAAAGGAGAGTTATTAACCCTACTTGATTTTGATTTCAAAACATATTATAATGCTACCATTGAGTCCAGTTTCATGCCGTTGCACCCAGCCCCACTCTTAGAAGGGCCCTATGATGGGTATAATGCTCTGCTCTGTCTTGAAATTCTTAATACTGTATGAACAAAGGGACCCATATTTTCATTTTATACTGAACTCCACAAATTATGTGGCTGGTCCACCTACAGAAATAAAGGTAGTGTGGTATTTATGTAAAAATAGAGAAATAGGTCATAAGATCAGTGCAGAGTCTAGAAATAAACCCCACCATACAACTGATTTTTTACCAAAGTTCAAAAAGCACTTTAGTGGGGGAAAAGCTAGTCTTTCTAAACAAACAAAAAAAAATCTAGAAAAATTGAATTTTCATATTCCAAAAAATAAAGTTTTGATCAAATCCATGCTGTGTACAAAATTAACACAGATAAGCACAGTCACAATGTACAACATAAAACCATAAAACCTCAAGAAAAGCAGTTCAGAGAAAATCTATATGACCTTGAGTCAGGCAAAGATTTCTTTTTCTAAAATAATTTTTTTTATTAAGTTTATTTAGAAAGAGACAAGGAGGGGAGGGGAGGGGGAGTAAGAAAGGGACAAAGAGAGAATCCCAAGCAGGCTCTGCACCACCAGTGCAGAGCCTGACGCAGGGCTTAAACTCACAAACCGAGACATCGTGACCTGAAGGGAAACCAAGAGTCAGTCACACGCTTAACTGACTGAGCCACCCAGGTGCCCTGAGTCAGACAAAGATTTCTCAGCAACAAAAAAAACCTGATTCATTAAAGAAAAAATACTGATGGGGCGCCTGGGTGGTGCAGTCGGTTAAGCGTCCGACTTCAGCCAGGTCATGATCTCGCGGTCCGGGAGTTCGAGCCCCGTGTCAGGCTCTGGGCTGATGGCTCAGAGCCTGGAGCCTGTTTCCGATTCTGTGTCTCCCTCTCTCTCTGCCCCTCCCCCGTTCATGCTCTGTCTCTCTCTGTCCCAAAAATAAATAAACGTTGAAAAAAAAAGTTTTTAAAAAAAGAAAAAATACTGATAAAGAAGACTTCATCAAAACTAAAAATTTTTACTCTTTCAAAAAAAAACAAGTATGAAGCCATGAACTGGGAGAAAATATTTGCAAACCATAAATCTGATAAAGGATTTGAATCATCATTATATAAAGAACTCCCTAAATTCAGTAAGAAAACACAACCCAACTAAAAATTGGCAAAGTATTTTAATGAAAAGCTCTATGGATGTCAAGGGAACACAGGAAAAGATAAGACATATCATTAGTTATCAGGGAAATGCAAATTAAAGCCACTCTGCATGGCTAAAATGAAAAAGACAGACTATACCAAATCTTGGTGAAGTGTGGAGGATTTGGAACTTTCATACCCTATTGATGGGAATGAAAAATGGTACAACTACTTTGGAAAATACTGCATCAGTTTTTCTTCTTAAATGAGCAAATACCTACTATACATCCTAGTCATTCCACTCCCAAGTATTTACTCAAAAGAAAATAAAAAGCTTATGTCCATACAAAAACTTGCCTATGAATCTTCATTGCAGGTTTATCTATAATATCCAAAAACTAGACAGAAACGAAATGTTCATCAACTGGTGATTATAAACCAAATCAAGATATATTGATATAACTGAACACCATTCTGTAATAAAAAGAAATAAACTGCTAACACAACTCAAAATATGGATGAATATCAAAACCACTGTAATAAGCAAAAGGAATGTTGGCCACAAAAGACTAATATAAAATTCTAGAAAAGGTAAAAGTATAGTCACAGGAAACAGAACAGTGGTTGCTGGGGGTCCAGGATGTGGTACAATGGTGTTAATTAGAAGGAAGCATGAAGGAACTTTTTTTTTTTTTTTAGTGGAAATGTATAACATGAATTGGGTGATGGTTTGAGGACTACATACATTTGTTGAAATTCATCATATTGTACATTTCAAATTGGCTAATATCACTTTATGTGAAGTATGTCTCAATGAAGCCGATATCTTTTAAGTTAGCTCTACACCCAATGTGGGGCTTGTGGGGCTTAAAATCATGACCTCAAGATCAAGAGTCTCATGCTTTACCAACAGAGCCAGGCACCCCAAAACTAATAATTTTTTTTAAATTGCTTATTAGGATGCATCCCCCTGGAGATGATGCTACTGGTTCACGAGAAAAATACAAATAAATTTCTCTTTAATTATGTCCCTGAAAAGGTTATTCTCATAGCCTTGCCTAGTATCTGGTTGGAAGAGCAAAGTCTCATCCAGGCAAGAGGTAATACACAAGCTCCAGAATTTCTTTTGAGTTTCACCTTGGCTTCCTGGTTGCATTTTAAACTGTGGTACACAAAACAAAAACAGTATCTATACAATTTAATTGCCATCCTTCCATGAGTAGTTCCCAGTTACATGCATGTAGAAAATGTCTCCCTAATTAGGGTTTACTAATGTCCCTGAAGTCTTGACAAGGCTACCGTCCTTCCTTGAAAGAGTTCTTTAGATACAGGAGATGGTCTGCTATACTGAATACCTTAGAATCTGGACAGTTAGGATCTCTCAAAGAAAACATTTTTTTAACAAACTTTGTGGAACTAGAATTTCCGTTATGTGAATCCTGGAAGGGAGGGGGGAACAACAGCTGGAACTTTGGCAAATATTGCAACAGTTTTTCTTAACTGAGACTATGCCTACTATATGTTCTAGCCATTCCACTCCCAGATATTTACTCAAGAGAAGAGAAAAGCTTATGTCCATACAAAGACTTGCATATGAATCTTCATTGCAGGTTTATTTATAATATAAAAAACTAGAAAGAAACCAAATGTTCATCAACTTGTGAATATAAACCAATATGGTTGGGTTGGGGGGGGGGGGGTGGGGGGGAGAGGAGGTATCTGGTCCTAAATGTTATTGTATAGAGGCTCCTGGTGTTTGGATACTGAAGGTTTTAAACCTTGTGTGGCCAAATCCTTTTTTTTTTCTCATTTTCACTAGAGAAACTCAGATGATTCTTTATTGTGAAAAGTGGAAATATACAATCAATGCATTTATAAACTTACAAATTATTTATAATGAGATAAACTGAGTGATTCTTGGTTTGAATCTAACACTTGTTGTCCAAAAGAAATAAAAATAATGCTTACTGGATAGTTGTAACTTTAAAAAACATAGCAGGAGGTACATCAAACAAATTTTTTAACAGATTTTTAGCCATCCAGTTACCCTTAACCCCACGTAGAATGCTTTACATTGGAAGAACTGAGCATTGTGTAGAAACACATATATGGTTTTGCCATCCCAAAGAGAGATGACGGCTTGTATTGTTTAAGACATCGTGTGGCTAGATGCCAAATGTTCAGGTGTTTTGTCATGTTTTCATCCTCTTAACTGATATGATGAACCACCAAAACACAGCCTCCTCCAGCCTTGGCTCTACAACAGAAGGGGGTAAAAATAACCCTTGAGTCCAAAAGAGTTTATGATACTAGATGCGACAGCTGTTCCCATGCTTAGGTAATTAGCCACTGACAAGAGATGCTAAGCCTGCTTGGGCCATGCAAGCTGGATTCTGCAACAAGTAGACCCTCTATTTCAGTCGGTCCTGAGCAGGTATCAGGCATGGAGAAGGGTCAGGCCCAGTTTCACCAACAGGAAGTTCATAATCTGTTGAGGCTAACAAAAATGGTTTGCAAGGAAAAGGAATGGCAAATTCAGCCATGCTTACTTAATGATGAGGAGCTGAATTCAATGCGTCTTTCCTCATGCCTACACACTCAGCACTCCATCTTCCCTACACTTCTGTTAAGGTAATCAACCAAAGTAGGAAATGGAAAAAAACTCAGTGCATTTGTTGCATCCCAGTGACTTTGAAATAATTTGGAGGTAGGGGAGATTGGAGGGATGAAAGCTAAAATGTCCTGAGATTATCTGTGAATATCATTTATCCATGTATAGCCATTACCCCAAGTCCATACATAATACAAGGAGTCAACTAGAGTTCATGTCTCCCATATGGATACTGAACAGCCAGATCAAGGGCGGGGGTTGGGGGGGGGGGGCGGACAGCATTTATCATTAAGTTACATAAAAAGTAATATAGCTAATTTATTGCTAATATCCATCGATAGCTATTACGTACCATGTCTTCGTGTAAATACAATGATAAGCTTAAATTTGAAAATTAATAAATTGGTTAAAATGATCCCTCTACTCCTGTCTTTTCTTTTGTTCTCAGTTTCTCCTGTTTGTGTATTAAAATACTTTTTTACTTTACTGGAGAAAATCAGCAGGTGCTTTTTAATTATTCAAACTCTTCTGGAAACCAAACTACTTAATGTAATTACATCTAGAATAAAAAAAATTAATAATAAAAGCCATTTACGGTTCTTAGGGAATCTGACATATATATTTACCATTTTGTAAAGGGATAGAATTGATTTTTCTTTTTGATTTATCTTGATTTGTTTTTCACGAGAACTGCAGAGACAATGAGAAAAAGATGGTAATATTTATCTCAGAGAAGAAATGTGCTGTTTTCCACTATGCAAATTTTATCCATGAAAATCCATTTTGTTTTGCTATAGTTTCACCCAATTGCATAGATAATGAGGATTCCCTTGTCATCTGTGGTACAATTAATAAGGGGAGAATTCGTTCTTACTGGAGTAAAAGAACATCTTAGAGCTGAAACAAAACAGATTGTAGATACCAATCGTCAACAGCTAAGCAGGGCATGAAAGAATGCATAGCTACTACTATGAAAGAAAGAAAAGCCACAATAAACTATATAATTGGCATGTTTTAAACAACTTTATTTCCTTTTTAAAAGGCCAGAATCTTACAAAGCTGCTTTTCCAATTATCCTCTGATTTTGAATTAAATGGGTAGGTGTTTGGGATGGAAAATTTAAGTGCAGCTGTTTGGATATGAAAACCTCCATAATTTCATACTTGAGCCAACCAATAAAGTACCCATCAACTTTTTTACAACTTCAGAAAAAGCCTCAAGCTAGCATTTATGCCCGCCTCGATATGTAGAGGCTGCACTTGGCTGGGATTTGACTCTGGGGAAATTATTCTGAAAGGAGCGAGTTAGGGAGGTATAAGCACACAGACTTGTAACACAGCAAAAACATTTGCTTTCCTGGTGCAATGAAAGAGCAGCTGCACATTTCTCATGGCCCTCAATTATGATCTATGTGCACCAACACAGCACACAAATTCTGCTTTTTATATCAGTGTTTCTGCAACTGACAACGCAATCTTGTTTCAGGCAGAGAAAGCAAGGCAGAAAGGAGGGCTCTCATGGTCCAAACAGCTAACACAGAGGTGACCATAAAGATAAACTGTCGGGGCGCCTGGGTGGCGCAGTCGGTTAAGTGTCCGACTTCAGCCAGGTCACGATCTCGCGGTCCGGGAGTTCGAGCCCCGCGTCGGGCTCTGGGCTGATGGCTCGGAGCCTGGAACCTGTTTCCGATTCTGTGTCTCCCTCTCTCTCTGCCCCTCGCCCGTTCATGCTCTGTCTCTCTCTGTCCCAAAAATAAATAAATGTTGAAGAAAAAAAAAAAAAAAAAGATAAACTGTCCTTCCAAACACGTTTTGAAAATATTTCATTTTTAGTATAAACTTTATACGGCTTACTATAAATGGAGCCATTTAGTCTTAGAAATTAACCCCTAATCTCCTCACTGAGAAACGATATTTCTAATTAAACAATTAAACTGATTTGCCATCCTGACGTTTCATTTAAGACTGAAATTTGCTCACCCCGAGCACTGCTTTCACAAAGCACTGGTGTTTTATTTTTCAGCCAGTTTCTCTTCATAAATACATTTATTTCTCCATCTGTTCTGGCCAATGAGAGAGGTTTTTTTGGCTCTCTCTAGCTTATCTTTAAGAAATGATATACACGACTCTCATTGCACTTCTCTGAAGCTACAGGAGAATGTTCTGGTAATGGTGCTTTTCAGTCACAGACATCAAACCGACACTGGTCCTCAAGCCAATGGCAGCTCATGACAAAGTTGTCACTACTCTTTTGCAAAATGAAAAAAAAAAAAAAACAAGCAAACAAAAAACAAGGGGAGAAAGCACAGGTTTGTTTTTTTTTTTAACACTGAATTTATTCCATTGGGAAAACTGCCCTTGATTCTGTTAGCATGTCTTTAAATTGTTTTATGGTTAAAATTCTTTCTATTTTGAAAGACAAGTGATCATAAATGGTAATTGTTTTTTTATTAACTTATTTTATTTACTTATTTTGAGAGAGAGCGAGCGAGCACGCACACAAGTGCAAGTGGGGGAGGGGCAGAGAAAGGGAGAGAGAGAATCCCAAGCAGGCTCCACACTGTCAGCATAGAGCCAGATTCAGGGCTAGGACCCATGAACCATGAGATCATGACCTGAGTTGAAGTCGGTTGTTTAACCAACTGAGCCACCCAGGTGCCCCAAAGGTTAATTGTTTTTAAGGGTCCTACTTGGCAGAGTCAATATGGTATAGAAATTCCCAAATTCTGTGAACTTCTGCTGGTTATATGAAATTTAAAAATCTGAACTAATCTAAAACAAGCAGTGGCTTGACTCTCTGGGATGTCGAGAACAAAGTAATAACTGATATGTGGTGTCATACGTGTGCTATGGCCAGGCAGGGAAGCTTTACCACATTAGCTTTCAGACAGGAATTGTTTGAATTGACAACTCTCAATTCAATATTACATGATAATTACTTTTCCTATCTTACTCTGTTCACATAGCTCAAAATAATCACCTACTCTTTCTGTCTCCAAAATCTTGTATATTCTATTAGTTTGGTCATCAAACTTGGACTGCAACTAACAGGTATTGCAAAGATAAGTCTCATCTCAGGTACTCCCCAACCACTACCAGTGGAGTTAGAAGAAATGAGTTCAGTTGGGCTGGCCAAATTTGGTTCAGGCAGAGAGGCCTCAGTTTCCTCAGAGAATCGCTGGTCCTCACTGCAGTCCTTCCTCTTAGGACTGAGTGACATTGAGCATCTCATCACTTACCTACACCTCTCAGATTCCTCTTCCTTTAAGTGAAGGCTACACGAATAATCTAACCCTCTGAAGAGAATGTGAGCCGAGTTTACCTTACAAAATTGCAGTGATTGTTTTGATAGTATTTTAATTCTAAGTTTTAGATCAACATGTGCAATTTAAATGGTAAAAAGGAAAATAACATTTATGGATGACTTTCCACAGGTGGAAGCCAGCTTAGTGTTTTGGTGATCATGAGGGAATTTGGAAACTATTGAATGGTGACAATTAACATAGGTTTCTCCATAATCTAAGCTTTAAACTGATATAATTGATGCACTTATATATAAACCCACATTGTATCTGCAAAGTCAAAAACACAACAGGAAAAACTTACATCATCAGTATTTTCTTACATCTGTGGATATTTCTGTTTGCTGTTGCCTCATGAGATAGCATTTTAGGTTTTGGATCCAAGTGTTAAACATCCACTAGCAGGATTTCCTATGTTCTGCAACTCTCTGAGTAACTTCCATTAATCTAGATTCCTCAGGAGGCTCTAAGGCCATTAGATCCTTTAAACTGGAGAGCTGTTCTTTTATGAGCTTCACAGAGAATACACATTGGATTTCTAGCCACAGATTGGAGAAAAATGTTGATTGAAAGCAGGTGTATTTGTACACTGTTTGGGTTTAATACTTTGGTGTGTTTATCGGTTTATCTCTAAAGAGCAGCAGCTAGACATTTTCTTTCTCAAAACTGCCTACTTAAGGGCCATAGCCTCATTCTATATTACCAGGAAAGAGTAGACAACACAGTATTAGGAATCATACAACCATAAATATAGTCAGGCAAATACACCTAATATTATCTCTGATAAAATGTCCAATTTTAAAGTACTTGAAAGCAAACTGGCTAAAAATACGATTTTTAAAATTCTTTGTATTCTACACAATAATTCTAAATATTAAATAGCAACGCCAAAATATTCCCAAATAGGTTGCAAAAATACCTAAAATCTTAATCTGTGCAGAGGCCAAGAGTGTTGTGCAGAGGTTTTTGATACTCCCTGGCTCTGCTCCCCAAATCTAAGCAAAATCCTATCTTGTCATGCAAATGCCACTTCAGAACAAGTACCTAAGCCAGCCCCCTGCCACAGTCTTCAGCTGTATTGCCTCTTCTAAGCCTCCCTTGAGAGAAACAGCACTGTTTTTAGTAGGACCCCCATTTTAATTGAAAATACAAAACCAACTCATTTTCTCTCTCCAAGTAACTGAGAGCCAGACTCATAAATTGAAAAGAGGATTAGCCTGGGGCACCTGGGTGGCTCAGTCAGTTAAGTGTCTGACTTCTGCTCAGGTCATGATCTCACAGTTTGTGAGTTTGAGCCCCAAATCGGGCTCTGCGCTGACAGCTTGGAGCCTGCAGCCTGCAGCCTGCTTTGGATTCTGTGTCTCCCACTCTCTCTCTGTCCCTCCCCTGCTCACACTCTCTCTCAAAAAATAAATAAACATTAAAAAAAATGTTTTTGAGGGTGCCTGGGTGGCTCAGTCGGTTAAGCAGCTGACTTTGGCTCAGGTCATGATCTCTCGGTCCGTGAGTTCAAGCCCCGCATCGGGCTCTGTGCTGACAGCTCAGAGCCTGGAGCCTGTTTCAAATTCTGTGTCTCCCTCTCTCTGGCCCTCCCCCGTTCATGTTCTGTCTCTCACTGTCTCAAAAATAAATAAAACGTTAAAAAAAATTTTTTTTAATTTTTTTTTTTTGTAAAGAGGATTAGTCTACCCTACGGAAGTGTCCTTCCAGGTCTGGCTGGGTCCCTAACAAGCTTGGGAAAGTCCTACCTCCTCTGTACCTGCAGCTGTACCCTCACTGTAACTGAGGGCAATTAGAATGGGTGGAAAGATTCTGTGAGTCCATATCCACCTATGTTTAACCTCAGTCAGTGGTAAACTGTGAGGACACTACCTGAACTTTATAAATTAGTATGTGAAGTAACACTCAGGAAGGCTGATAATTTCAGTGAATACTACTTACTGACTGATATCATTCAACCTTCATATTTACAAAGTGCAGATATCGAGGGGTGCCTGTGTGGCTAATTTGGTGGAGTGTCGGACTCTTGATTTCAGCTCAGGTTATGACCCCAGGGTTGTGGGATTGAGCCCTCCTGGAACCTGATTAAGATTCTCTCTCTCTCTCTCTCTCTCTCTCTCTCTTCCTCTGCCCCTCCCCCTGCTTATGATCTCTCTAAAATAAAATTTTTTTAATTTTTTTAAAAAAGTATAAATATCTATGAAACTGTACTGCTTAGTAGTATTTCCTATTGTAAACCTTCACCTATTGGTAGGGATATATTCTACCTATTTCAGAAATATGGTTTCCTATAAAGTCTCCAGGAAGAGATTCTATATCCTCCCCTGATGAGATATTTCAGCACCTTGATGCTGAAATGCTCCATAACTATTTCTGTGTTCCCCATCAGGAATATCATTTCTCTTTACTGATATTATTTTCTCTCATTTATTAGGATGATATTTGGTTGGGCTGCTATTCCTGGTTCTGTGGCTAACTAGCTATGTGCTTCTCAGCAAACCACTTAGTTTCTCAAACCTACATGTTTCTCTCCATATAAAAATAAGGCTTTGGATTATATAATTTCAAAATCTTTTTTAACCTTTTTCATTGTAAAATAAAATGAAGAGAGAAAATTCACATCAAAAAATGTGTAACTTAGTGAACTTACTATAAGATTATCACCCTTGTATAGACCACCTAGGTCAAGAAATAGAACTTTTCCAGCCATTCAAGAAGCTCTCCATGTGTCCTGTTGCAGGAACATGGAACTTATAAAAAGCTGGGTGTGGGTATTTATATATATATAATGAATACAACTCAATGAGTTTACCCATAAAAGTATCACCACAATCAATACCATAAACATACCTATCATCTCCAAAAGTTTTCTTCCACACTATTTATTTATTTACTTATTTACTCATTTTGTGATTAAAAACACTTAACATAAGATCTACCCTTTTGGCAAAATTTTAGTATACAATATTGATAATGGTTGGCAACGTGCTATACAGTACATCTCTAGGATATATTCATCATGTATAACTGAACCTCATGCCTTTTGATGAGTACCTCCCACCTTCCCTTCCCCTGCATACTCTAGTAACCACCATTCTGCTTTCTGCTTCCATGAGTCTAATTTAGATTCCTCAGAGAAGTGGGATCATGTATTATTTATTGTGTCTAACATAATAGCATAATGTTCTCTAGGTTCATGCATATGGTTGCAAATGGCAAGATTTCCTTCTTTTTTTTAATGTTTATTTATTTTGAGAGAGAGAGAGAGTGCACATGTGTGAGAGAGAGGGGGGTAGGGACAGAGAGAGACAGGGATACAGGGAATCCTTAGCAGGCCTGACACTCAGCACAAAGCCCAACACAGGGCTCAATCCCATGACCATGAGACCATGACATGAGCTGAAATCAAGAGTCTGATGTTCAACTGACTGAACCACCCAGGTGCCCCAAGATTTCCTTCTTTTTTAAGGTTAAATAATATTCCATTGTATATAAACACCACATTTTATCCAGTTATCCTTTGATGGACATTTAGATTACTTCCGGGACTTGACTATTGTGAGTAATGCTGAAATGAACATGGCCATTTAGATGCCTTTTCAAGATACTTATATCAATTCCTTTAGATATATACCCAAAAGTAGAATTGCTGGATCACATGATAGTTGTATTTTAATTTTTTGAGAAGCCTCCATACTGTTTTCCACATTGGCGGCAATAATTTAATATCAACAGTGTACAAGGATTCCCTTTTGTATATCATATCATTTTGTATATAATATCATATAGATATGATAACAGGTTAATATCCAAAATACATAAGCAAGAAACTCCCAAATAACCTAAAATATGGGCAAAAGAACTTCAGACATTCCTCCAAAGGAGATATGAAAATTATCAATAGTTATATGAAATATACTCTATGAAAGGGAAAAAAATTGAAATGACAGAATCTCTAAAAAATAACAGTAATACAAAGATATATTGAAATTAATGTTTAGAGGACAATTCATAGACTAATCATTTTTTTGAGTCAAAAAAAATAAAAGAATCAAGCTAAATAAATTGAATCCAGCTGAACAATAAAAAAGTAAAAGGAAAGTACAAAGAAGGAAAAAAAATAAAAGGTGTAAATTAATGAGGTAGAGAATAGAAAAAGAGTAGACAACAAATAAACTTCCTGTAGGTTTATTTTAAAGAAATTAATAAAATAAGCGATAAATCATAAATATGAAAAATAAGAAATAAGGTCAAACAACCATTCAAACAGAAAAATTAAAAACATCATAAAAGATTACACTGCAGACCTCTATTCAAATAACTTAGAACACCTACATGAAATGGATAATTTCCTAGGGTAATATAGACTAATGATATTTCACTCTATTATAGATAGATAACATTTTCCACAGAAGATAAAAATAAAGTTATTAAGAAACTACACCACTTTAAAAGCACTTTGCACAGATAATTTTAGAAGAAAATTCCATCAAACATTTAAAGAGTCAAGTGTTTCCAATGCTTTAAAAATTGTTCTAGGACATTGAAGATGAAGGGAAAATTCCTTATTTTTAAAGAAGTATTACATTGATACCTAAACCTAAATTTTTTAAGCAAAAAAAACCCCTATTTAGTTATACGCTTATAGATATCAATGTAGAAGTACTAAAAACAACATTAGTAGAACAGAATCCTACACAACATTAAGAAATAAATACGTGAAGATAACAAAAATATGAGCAAACTACTATTTGGTGAAGTTCCACTGATTTTTTAGTATCTTTACTAATTCCTTCTCCTATTCTAAAATTTAAATATTAACCCTAAAAATATGTTTCAGATCTATTTCAAATTAATCTATATTTTTCCTTTAAAAATTTTAAGGATGTTGGGGTGCCTGGGTGGCTCAGTCGGTTAAGCATCCGACTTGTGCTCAGGTCATGATCTCCCAGTTCGTGAGTTCGAGCCCCACATCAGGCTCTGTGCTGACAGCTTACAGCCTGGAGCCTGCTTCGGATTCTGTGTCTCCCTCTCTCTCTGCTCTTCCCCTGCTCATGCTTTCTCTCTCCCTCTCCTTCAAAAATAAATAAAAACATTTTTAAAAATTTAAAAAAATTTTTAAGAATGTTGAGGCACTTGGGTGGCTCAGTCAGTTAAGCATCTGACTCCTGATTTTGGCTCAGGTCATGGTCTCATGGTTCATGAGTTTGAGCCCCGCAGGCTCTGCGCCGTCAGCTTGGGATTCTCAGTCTCCCGCTCTCTCTACCCCTCCCCCGCTTGTGCTTTCTCTCTCTCTCTCAATATTTTAAAAATAAATAAAATTAAATAAAATTTAAGAATGTTATGTAACATGTTACTTGCAAAAGAAAATGACTTTGAAGTTATTGCCAGTGTTGTTTTCTAAAATAACTTAGAAAGTAATGAAAATATATTTCCAATAACTATTGGCATGAGATCATTATATTTGATGCTATCTTTAATGATATAAAAGTCACAGAATAATTTAGTTTCTCCTTATTTCATGTTTTTTAAAATCAAACTTCTGTTAGTTTTCCCATTTCACTAGAATCATGCTCTAACACTGTTAAATCCATGAGCAATTCTTTGCTTTAATTACTCTGACTTCAAGGCCATATTTTAAAAAATCAAAAGGCAATGTGAACTCTTTTGAAAAAAAAAAAAACATCTCAATCTAGATTTAAAAGGACCTTTTCTGAAGCTAGAAACAATGCACAGTTGCACATCAGATTCATTAATATTACTATATTTTAGACTACCCAAATAATGATCTTTTTGACTTTCCTATATAAGTCTAATTGTAGTAGAAAGTTTTACCAACTCTATTCAATCAAGTAAAAATTCTACATATTCCCTATATAAATGTAACTACGTGAATTTCAAAAGCTCTCAAAAAAATAAGTAGGAATTATTCCAAGGTTTTTGCTTTCGCTTCTTTTGGACACCTTGAAAACCTTAGTAACAATTGTGAATATGAAAAATATAATAGAAAATACTAACAAAGCCCTTTCAGCATAAATCACCAGCCCAGTTCATTGTTAATAAACAGTCAAACCCCAAACTACTGTATATCAATATCTGTACTGAAAGCAAGTGCATTGTGATTATTAATGTTGCACATCATTCATTCACTGAAATCACAGACTAAAGGGATTTGTCTGTTTTCTTCTCATGGTTGTCTATATCAGATCAATCTTTTTTTTTTTAATTTTTTTTTTCAACGTTTATTTATTTTTTGGGGGGGACGGAGAGAGACAGACCATGAACGGGGGAGGGGCAGAGAGAGAGGGAGACATAGAATCAGAAACAGGCTCCAGGCTCTGAGCCATCAGCCCAGAGCCTGACGCGGGGCCCGAACTCACGGACCGCGAGATCGTGACCTGGCTGAAGTCGGACGCTTAACCGACTGCGCCACCCAGGCGCCCCCAGATCAATCTTTTCTAAAGAGCCACGTGTCATATAATATTGAGTCGCTTTGATACCGAGATATTAATTTGCACACTTGTTACTCTTTATTAGTAATAACACAGTACTATAGTAATACAGCTCAGATTCTCATCAAAATTGTTGCATCCCTTTTTATGGAATGGTTGTATTTCCATAAAGATTAACTATTCTTGGGGCGCCTAGGGGGCTCAGTCAGTTGAGTGTCCAACTCTTGATTTTGGCTCAGGTCATGATCCCAGGGTCATGGGATCTAGCCCCACGTAGGTTTCCACACTGAGCAAGGATCCTGCTTTGGATTCTCTCTCCTCTCTCTCTGCTCCTCCCCTGCTCTCTCTCTCTCTCTAAAAAATTAATTAAAAATAAAAGATTAAGTATTCTATTCCCCCTTCCTATACTCTGTAATGAAGCTAAGTTTTTGTGTTTTTTCTATATCATAGGCCCCCTCATTCCAAGTACTTTATGTTGTCTCTAATGGGATGTACTTTTGCACAACATCTGAGAATTGCAAAAGTTTCACAATAGATTTGTAAATTAAATCATGTTCATTCAAAGAGAAAACATTTGTATTGTCAATAACTTTATATGAAGTATTTTTAAAAGGCATATTTCTATGTTATAATGTGTCATGAAATAAAGCTGTGACAGTTCGAAAAAAAAAAGAAAAAAAGAAATACGTGACCAAATAGGATTTATTCTAGGAAGGCAAGGTTGGTTCAGTATTTAAAAAAAAAATCTATTAATATCGTCCTCCATATTTAATAACTCTAAGGAAAAACTCATATGAGTATCTCCATAGATACTGAAAATTCCTTTGACAAAAATTCAACATCCATTCTTGGTGAAAACATTCAAGAAAACAGAAACTGAGATTTGTTTTCTTAGCATAATAAAAGAATATATATAGTAAATATATATTATTTTATAATAAGTATAGAATTTACATATTATTTTATAAAATTATATAATTATGTGATATCTATGATACTATTATGATAGTATAACCTCAGAGAGTAATGATAAAAGAAACTTAACCTACAAAAGAATTTAGTAAAGTAGCAAGATATAAAACTAACATGAAGAAATCAATGGCCTTCAAAAAAACAAGCAAACAAGTTAAAGATTGTGATGATAGAGAAGACCTTATCTGCAACAGCAACAAAGAAGAATCAATATGTAGGAGTACACTTAATGAGTCCATGTGCAAAACTTATATAAGGAAAACTTTAAAACAGAAAAATTTCCGGGTTCAGCCCTGAAATGTAGAGCTTAGTGGGCATCACTCCTGCCGGAACAACAAGGAAAAGGTGGACAATCTGAAAATCAATGACTTTCCTTGGTCCCATAAGAGAACTAAGGTTGCAAAGTAAATCAATACCCCCAAATCTTGAGAGATAGGCATGTATAGAGAGGGACAGCTAAAATCGGCCCATAATTTAAGGTTCTGGAACCATAAATTAGGAACACTTAAATGGTCCTTTTTAATTACCAGAGACTGGGTGTGGAATAGTGTACAAATGAGAAATTCCTTGGGGGCTAAGTTCTTGGGAGGAAGGCCTCCTCCAGGAAACCCACCAGGCTGTCATAAGGAGAACTGGAGGAAGATTTCCCCCTGGCTTTGGCAGGGAGAGAGTCAAGAGTAATCCTTGTGAAATTATCCCAGAGCCTTCTCCACAAGAAAGGCCCATTATCACAAAAGGCCTTTTTGAGCCTTATCTCAGATAAGAAAGGTCACTCCTCATACTCTAGACCCTTCCAGAATTCCTCTCTCACCTATGAGAAAAAAAAACAAAAACATCTTAACAGGGTTCAGGGTTTCTGGAAATCAACAGGGAGCACTGCAACCAAGGAAGAAAGCATGGGGCAGGGAATAAAAAAACAAATGTGCCACTGGACAAATTGTGAAGGTGATAGCCAAGAGACACAGACCCATTAAAAGACTGAGATTTCATTTTAAGATTACAGACTGTTCCCCTTCCCCACCTTTTACCACCATGCCAACAGAGCTCCAGTATTGTAACAGTAAGCTACAGAGAAAAGAACTGCATGCCACAGACTCTCTGAGGAGTATACACAAATGACCAAAATCAAAAGGGGAGGCAAAATACGGACACTGGAGGGATCTGAGGTCTCTGGCACCATACCTACCACAAACATTAAACCCACTTTAACATAAATTTTCTTACCAAAAGCCCATTTATCAGTCTCTGGTACCCAATACAAGTTCAGTTTTCCACAAAATGCCAGGAGATATACCAAAAGTTAAGAAAAAAAAAATCTAAAAATACAAAGCAGTCATCAGAATCAAACTCAGATAAGACACAGATACTGGAATTATCAGGCAGGAAACAAAACAGCTATGGTTAATATGTTAAGAGCTCTAATAGAAAAAAATAGAAAACATAGAAGACAAAGTATTTGCTGTTTATTTATTTTTTGGGAGAGTACAAGCAGAGGAAGGACAGAAGATCTGAAGCAGTCTCTGCACTGACAGGCTGACATCAGCAAGTCTGATGTGGGGCTCGAACTCACAACCAGTGAGATCATGACTTGAGGCAAAGTTGGATGCTCAGTGGACTGAGCCACCCAGACATCCCAAGAGCAAATACATAATATAATGAGACACATGGAAACTTTAAGAATGATTCAAAAGGAGATGCTAGAAATCAAAAACATAGTAACAGAAGTAAGGAATGCCTTTCATGAGCTCATCAGTAAACCTGACACAGCCAAAAAAAAAAAAAAAAAAAAAAAGAATCAGTGAGCTTGATATGACAATAGAAACTTCCCAAACTGAAATGCAAAGATAAAAAAAAAAAAAAAAAGAACAGAATAAATACTAAAACAAAATTTAAAGACTCTCATACCTAGGCCTATCATATTCAAATTGCAGAAAACCAAAGACAAAGAGAAACTTCAAAGAAGCCAGAGAGGAAAAAAAAAAAAAAAACAACACCTTACCTATAGAGGAAGAAAAATAAGAATTATGGGGAGTTTTTAAATTTTATCAGAAACCATGTAAGCAGAATGCCTTGGTGGCTCAGTCAGTTAAGCATCGGATTCTTGATATTGTCTAGGTCACGATCTCATGGTCATGAGATTGAGCCCCAAGTTGGGCTCCATGCTGAGTGTGGAACCTGCTTGGGATTCTCTCTCTCTGCTCCTACCCTACCCCAAAATAAATAAATAAACATTAAAAAAAAAAAAAGAAATCATGCAAGCAAGAAAAGAGTAGAGTAAAATAAACTATTGAAAGAAAGAAAAACTCCACCAACCTAGAATTCTATATCCAGCAAAGTTACACTTTAAAAATGAAGAAGTAAAGATTTTATCAGACAGAGAAAAATTGAGGTAATTTGTCACCAGCAGATATATCTTGTAAGTAATTTTAAGGTAAGTTTTTTTAGACAGAAAGAAAATTATAAAGATCAGAAACATAAAACAAAAAACAAAAAAACAAAAAACAAAAACAAAAGGTGGGAGGAGGGAGTGTGTTAAAGAAATAAATGAAGGCAAAATAAAATATTTTCTTGTTGTTCTTCTTAAGCTAAAAGATGACTGTTTAGGGGCATCTGGGTGGCTCAGTCCATTAAGCCTCCAGCTTGGCTCAGGTCATGATCTCACTGCTCAAGGGTTCAAGCCCCACATCAGGCTTTGTGCTGACAGATCACAGTTTGGAGGGAGCCTGCTTCAGATTCTGTTTCTGTCTCTCTTCCCCTCCCCTACTCATGCTCTGTCTTCTTCTCAAATGCAAATAAACATTAAAAAAAATTTTTTTAAAGATGACGGTTTGATAATAGTGACAATGTATTAGGTAATTCTAACATATGGATAAGTGATACCAATGACAATGATGTCACAAGGGACAGGAAAAAAAGAATGGAGAACACTCTAAGGCAACTGCCACACATAAAGTGGCATAGCATTATGTGAAGGTGGACTCAGATTAGTTTAAAACGAATGCTTTAAAATCTAGAGTAACCACTAAAGAAATGTTTTAAGTATAACTGATACAGTAAGAGAGGATATAAAATGGAATCATGTAAATGCTTAATTAAAAACAGAGAAGGCGTAAAAAGAGAGAAAAGAACAAAGAATATATTCAACAAACAAAACAATTACAAACATGGAGCCATTAATCCAAGTACATCAGTACTTTAAATGCAAATGGTCAAAATGCACCCATTAAAAAACAAAATGTCACTATCGATAAATATCAAGACACGACCATACGCTGTCTTCAAGAAAACTACTTTAAATATAAAGACTCAGATAGGTTAAAAGTAAAGGAATAAAGAAGGAGATACTTTGCGAACATCTATCAATTGAAAACTGGAGTAGCCATATTAATATCACTCAATGCAAACTTCAAAACAAAGAAAATAACCGAAGATTTAAAAAGCCCTCTGGATAATTATAAAGGAGTCAATTCTCCAAGAAGACATAGCAACCCTGAATGTGTGCTGTGCATCTAATATAAGAGGATCAAAATACATGAGTCACCAAAACTGACAGAACTGAAAGGATAAATATACAAGAATATTATTAGATATGGAGACGTCAATACCCTTTCTCATGTAATTGGGAGACCAAGCAGATAGAAAATCAGTGAGAATACTGATGATCTGTATTGTCAGTAGCTATCAACTGGATCTAATTCATATTTATAAAATATTTCATCCAACACAACAGAACACATATCCATCTAAAATTTGGAACATTCACCAAGACAGACCACATTGTGAGCCATGAAATAGACAATAACAAATGTAAAACATAGAAATCACACAAAGTATGTTTTTAGACTATAATGGAATTAATTTAAAAATCAGTTAACAGAAAAATAAATGGAAAATCCCCAGATATTTGGTATTTAAACAACACACTTTTGAAAAAGCCATGAGTCACAGATGATATATCAACAGAAATTTAAACACATTTTAAAATAAATGAAAATATAATTTATCACAATTCGTGTAATGTAGTGAAGGCAGTGCTTAGAGGGAAACTTTTAGCACTAAATACATATCCAGTAAGACCTTGGTTTGGGTGCATAATTTGTTCCAGAAACATGCTTGTAATCCAAAGCACTCATATATCAAAGCAAGTTTTAAGAACCAATGGCTCAGTTGTGATCATGTGACATTCGGCCTCACATACTACTTGTATTGCAAAACATCGCTAATCAAAATAAAGTTTATTAGAAATATTTGCTCATCTTGCAAAACACTCACAGAACAAGTTACTCGCAATCCAAGGTTGTACTGTATTAGAATACAAGAAAGATCAAAAGTTAGTAACTTAAGCTTCTGCCTTGGGAATTTAGAGGAAAAAAAAATTATACCTAAAGCAAGCAAAAGGAAATAAATAATAAAAATTAGAGATAAATCAATGACTAAAAACAGCAAATTAATAAAGAAAATCAGAAAATCAATAAAACCAAAAGCTAGATTTTTGATCTTTAAAAATATCAATAAAATAGTTAAATATCCAGGAAACCAAGAAAAGAAGACATTACCAATATCAAAATTAAATTATTAACATCAAAAATAAAATATCACCATATACGCCATGGACATTAAGGGATAATAAAGAATACCAAAGACAAGTGTGTGCCCACAAATTGGATAACTTAGATGAAATAGACCAATTCCTTAAAATATACAAACTACAAAAATTCATGCAAGCAGGGGCGCCTGGGTGGCTCAGTCAGGTGAGCAGCCAACTTCGGCTCAGGTCATGATCTCACAGTCCATGAGTTCGAGCCCGGTGTCAGCCTCTGTGCTGACAGCTCGGAGCCTGGAGCCTGTTTCAGATTCTGTGTCTCCTTCTCTCTGACCCTCCCCCGTTCATGCTCTGTCTCTCTCTGTCTCAAAAATAAATAAACGTTTAAAAAAATTTTAAAAAAAATTCATGCAAGCAGAAATAAATCATCTAAATAGGCTTGTTATTTATTAAAGAAATTAAATCAATAAAAAATAATCTTTCAAAAACGAAAAAAAGAAACCGGGCCAGATGGATTCACTGATAAATTCTACTATACATCTAAAGAAGAAATAATCCCAATCCTCCACAATTTTTTTCTGGAAATAGAAGTAGAGGGGAAAGTTCCTAACACATTCTATGAGGCCAACATAATCCTGTTAATACCCAAACCAGACAAAGACATTACAAGAATGGAACTATCTCATGAATACTGACTTAAAAATCCTTAACAAAATATTAGCAAATCAAATCCAAAAATGTATAATAAAGAATTATACTCCACAACCAAGTGGAATTTATTCCAGATATGCAAAACCAATTCAACATTTGAAAGTCAATCATTGTAATCCACCATATAAGCATACCAAAGAAATAAATCACATGATCTTTTAAACTGAAGCAGAAAAAGCATCTGAGAAAATCCAGAGCCCATTCATGATAAAACTCTCAGCAAACTAGGAATAGAGAGCAACTGTGTCATCGTGGTAAAGAACATATACAAGACTATATACGTTACATAATATTTAATGATAACAGACCAGATGTTTTCCTCCTGAGGCTGTGAGCAAGGCAAGGATGTCCTCTCTCACCATTCCTATTCAGCCTCATAATGGAAGTCCTAGCTAGTACAATAAGACAAGAAATAGAAATAAAGATTATACAGATTGGGAAGCAATAAATAAAATGGCCTTTATTCACAGATAATATGATTATGTAGAAAATACCAAATATTCTACAAAAAAAAAAGAAGCTATTATAACTATCAAGTAAATGTAGTAAGTTCCAGGATACAAGATCAATATAAATAGCAAGTTCCTTTTCTACATACCATCAATGAATAATAGAAATTTGGAATTTGAAATTTGAAAATAAAGCAATTTACCATAATTCCAAAAATAACAAAAATACTCAGGTTTAAGATTTCAGCTTAAAAAAGATGTATAGGTGGAAAACTACAAAACACGGATTAAAGAAATTTTTAAAGTCTAACTAAACAGGTGAGCCTGGGTGGTTGGTTGAGCACCCAACTCTTGATTTTGGCTCAGGTCACGATCTCACAGTTTGTGAGATTGAGCTGTGAGCACGAAGCCTGTTTGGGATTCTTTCCCTGCCCCTCCCCCACTTGAGCGACACATGAGTGCACACGAGCACATGTGTTCTCCCTCTCTCTCTTAAAATATGTAAACATTAAAAAAAGAAAAACCTAAATAAGCAAAGAGACATTACATGCTCATGGATTGGAAGACTCAATATTGTGAAGATGTTAATTTTCCCCAGTTTTATTTATGGAGTAAATGCAGTACCAATCAAAATCCTAGCAACCTATTTTGTAGATTTATTTATAAATTTATTCTAAAGTTTTTATGGAAAGGCACAAGGCCTAGAACCGCCAACACAATACTGGAAAAGAGTAACAAATTTGGAGATTCACACTACCCGATTTTAAGAATGACTTTGGCTACAGTGATCAAGACAGTATGATAAGGTGAAAGAATAAATCTAGATCAATGGAAAAAAACGAAGAACTTAGACCCATACAAATATAAATATAGTCAACTGATTTTTGTCAACAGCACAAAGACAATTCAATAGAGAAAGGAAAGTCTTTTAAAAAAAGTGGCACTGGAAAAAACATGGATATCATATGCAAATAAATAAACCTAGATACAGAACTTAAACTTTTTACAAAAATTAAATAAAAGTTAATAACAGGCCTAAATGTAAAATGCAGTTATAAAACTGTAAGAATACATAAAAGAAAATCTACATAACCATGGGTTTGATGGTGAGTTTTGATATAACACCAGAAGCATGATCCATGAAAGAAAAAGTCAATAGCCTTAATTTATCAAAATGTAAAACTTCTACTCTATGAAATAAACTGTTGCAATAATGAAAAGATAAGCCACAGATTGGGAGAAAATATACATATCTATTAAAAAACTGTATCTAAAATATGTGAGAAACTTAAAACTTTGGAAAAAAACTCACACAACTCAATTTAAAAATGGGCCAAAGATATGAACATACACCCTACCAAAGAAGACACACAGATGGAAGATAAGCATATGAAAAGATATTCAATGTTATATGTCATCAAAGAAATGCAAATTATAAATTTTGAATACTAACCCTTTATCAGATAAGTCATTTGCAAATATCTTCCCCCATCCTTAGGTTGCCTTTTAGTTTTGTTGATTGTTTCCTTCACTGTGCAGAAGCTTTTTATCTTGATGAAGTTCCAATAGTTCATTTTTGCTCTACAGTATCATGCTAAGCGAAATCAGTCACTCAGAGAAAGACAAATACCATATGATTTTACTCATATGTGGGATTTAAGAAACAAAACAGATGAACATAGGGGAAGGAAAAAAGAGAGAAAGAGAGGGAGAAAAGCAAACCATAAGAGACTCTACTATAAAGAACATACAGGGTTGACGGAGGGAGGTGGGCAGGGAATGGGCTAAATGGGTGATGGGTATGAAGGAGGGCGCTTGTCGTGATGAGTACTGGGTGTTATATGTAAGTGATTAATCATTAAACTCTACTCCTGAAACCAATATTATCCTATATGTTAACTAACTAAAATTTAAAGAAAACCTTGAAACAAACAAAAAAGAAATGCAAATTAAAACAATGAGAGCCAACAAATTGGGCAATCTGGAAGAAATGGATAAATTCCTAGAAACATGCAAACTACCAAAATTGAAACAGGAAGAAATGGAAAATTTGAACAGACCCATAACCAGCAAAGAAATTGAATCAGTAATCAAAAATCTCCCAACAAAAAGAAGTCCAGGGCCAGATGACTTCCCGGGGGAATTCTACCAGACATTTAAGGAGAGTTAATACCTATTTTTCTCAAACTGTTCCAAAAAATAGAAATTGAAGGAAAACTTCCAAACCCATTCTATGAAGCCAGCATTACTTTGATTCCAAAACCAGATAAAGACCCCCACTAAAAAGGAAAATTACAGGCCAATATCCCTGATGAACATGGATGCAAAAATTCTCAACAGATACTAGCAAACTGAATCCAACAGTACATTCAAAGAATTATTCACCATGATCAAGTGGGATTTATTCCTGGGCTGCAGGGGTGGTTCAATATTCACAAATCAATCAATGTGATACATCGCATTATTAAAAGAAAGAATGACCCTCTCAATAGATGCAGAAAAAGCATTTCACAAAATAGAGCTTCCATTCTTGATAAAAACCCTCAACAAAGTACGAATAGAGGGAACATACCTCAACATCGTAAAGGCCATATACGAAAGACCCACAGTTAATATCATCCTCGATGGGGAGAAACTGAGAGCTTTTCCTCTACAATCAGGAACAAGACAGGGATGTCCATTCTCACCATTGTTATTTAACATAGTACTGAAAATCCTACCCTCAACAATCAGACAACAAAAAGAAATGAAAGGCATCCAAATCAGCAAGGAACAAGTCAAATTTTCACTCTTCTCAGATGACATGATATGCTATGCAGAAAACCTGGAAGACTGCATCCAAAAACTGCTAGAACTGATACACAAATTCAGCAACATTGCAGGATATAAAATCAAGGTACAGAAATCTGTTACATTTCTATGTAACAATAATGAAGCAGCAGAAAGAGAAATCAAGGAATCGATCCCATTCACTATTGCACCCAAATCCATAAGATACCTAGGAATAAACCTAACCAAAGAGGTAAAAGATCTATATTCTGAAAACTATTGAATACTCATGAAGGACAGTGAAGATGACACAAAGAAGGGAAAAACATTCCATGCTCATGGATTAAAGACAGTCTGGAAACAAAGACAGTCTCTTCAACAAATGGTGTTGGGAAACTGGACAGCAACATTCAGAAGATTGAACCTAGACCATTTTCTTTCACCATACAGAAAAGTAAATTCAAAATGGATGAAAGACCGCAATGTGACATAGGAAACCATAAAAATCCTAGAAGAGAACACAGGCAGCAACCTCTTTGACCTTGGCCAGAGCAACTTCTTACTAGACATATCTCTGGAGGCAAGGCAAATAAGCAAAAATGAACTATTGGTATATCATCAAGATTTAAAACAAAAAACAAAAAACAAAAACTTTGGCACAGCAAAGGAAACAATCAACAAAACTAAAATGCAGCCTACAGAATGGGAGAAGATATTTTCAAATGATATATCTGATAAAGGGTTAGTATCCAAAATCTATAAAGACTTATAAAACTCAACACCCAAAACACAAATAATCCAAGTAAGAAACAGGCAGAAGACATGAATAGATATTTTTCCAAAAAAGACATCCAGGTACCAACAGACACATGAAAAGATGTTCAACATCACTCATCATTAGGGAAATACAAATCAAAAGGACAATGAGATAACCCCTCACACATGTCAGAATGGCTAAATAACAACACAGCAAACAACAGATGTTGGCAAGGATGTGGAGAAAGGGGAGCCCTTTTATACTGTGGGTGAGAAAGCAAACTGGTACAGCCACTTTGGAAGAGAGTATGGGGGTTCCTTAAGAAGTTAAAATTAGAGGGGCACCTGGGTGGCGCAGTCGGTTAAGCGTCCGACTTCAGCCAGGTCACTATCTCGCGATCCGTGAGTTGAGCCCCGCGTCAAGCTCTGGGCTGATGGCTCGGAGCCTGGAGCCTGTTTCCGATTCTGTGTCTCCCTCTCTCTCTGCCCCTCCCCCGTTCATGCTCTGTCTCTGTCTGTCCCAAAAATAAATTAAAATGTTGAAAAAAAATTAAAAAAAAAAAAGAAGTTAAAATTAGAAACACCCTTTGACCCAGTAGCTACACTACTAGATATTAACCCAAAGGGTCCAAAATTACAGATTCAAAGGAGCACATGGACCTCAATGTTTATAGCAGCATTATCAACAGTAGTCAAACTATGGAAAGAGCCCAAATGTCCTATATAGAATGAGTATTAGTTGGACATGAAGAAGAACAAAGTCTTGCCATTTGCAATGACATGGATGGACCTAAAGTATATTATGCTAAGCAAAACAAGTCAGTCAGAGAAAGACAAATATCATATGATTTCATCCATATGTGGAATTTAAGAAAGAAAACAGAACATAGGGGAAGGGGGGGGGAAGAGAGGGAAGCAACTATAAGAGACGTTTAACTATAGAGAACAAACAGGGTTGGAGGGAGGTGGGTGGGAGATTGTATTAAGGAGGGCACTTATGTTGAGCACTGGGTATTATATATAAGTGATGAATCACTAAATTCCACTCCTGCCAATAGTACACTATATGTTAACCAACTAGAATTTCAATAATAATTTGGAAAAAACAAACAATGAGATAGCACAACACATCTATAGAGTGACTAAAATCTGAAAAATTGACAATATCAATTGCTGGCAAAGATGTGGAATGATAAGAACTCTCATTCTGTGCTGGTGAAAATGCAAAGTGGTACAGACACTTTGGAAGACAGTTTGACACATTCTTGACGAGCTGAACCTAATTTTACCACACGATCTACAATTGTACCAAGAGGTACTTTTTTCTTTCACTGATTTGAAAACACGTCCACACAAAAACTTCATGCAAATATTTATAGAAGCTTTATTCATAATCGCCCAAACTGGAAGCAACCAAGATATCCTTCAATGGGTAAATGGCTAACTAACCATGTATCATAGTATTCCATATAGAATACTGTTCAGGGGTAAAAAAAAAAAGAGCTATAAAGCCACACAAAAGCAAAGAGGAGCCTTAAATGCATGGTGCTAAGTGTAAGAAAACAGTCTGAAAAGGTTATCTGTGCATGATCCCATCTTTATGACCCTCTGGAAAAATAAACACTGTGTAGATAGTAAACATTTCAGCCATTGATAGGAGTTCAGGGGTGAGAGAAGATTAAATAGGTGTACAGATAATTTTTAGGGCAGTGATACTAATCTATGATACTGTAAAGGTATGCACTTGTTGAAACCCACAGGATTTTATAGAACAAAGAGTGTACTTTAATTATATGCAAATTTTAATAAATTACTTAGAAATTCAGGGGAACCTAATATGGAGTACATAGTATGACAAAAGAATCTAACTTTTGTAATAATGTAATAATGGAAATCCATGTAATCATGTATTAGAATTGGAGACATCAGCATAAATTTGTGTTTTAGCTTAATTTAGACACAGATAGCTACATACAGATATATTTGTAGATATGTCTGTATAGACAGTACACACATATATCTCTTTGTTTTGCCAGCTGAGAAGGCCTAGAAGCAAAGATTATCCCAGTAGCAATGGCCATACCTAGTACCCAGATCTTGGTTTCTAATATCATTCTCCAGTGGAAGCAACCAGAGCTTCTAGGAGAAAAGTGCCTGGGTCTTGGGCTGTTACAGAAAATATACAGCATGAACCTGTAGTATCTTATAGTGCTAAACAGTAAGGAAGAACTAAAACAAACAAAAACCCATGTACCATGATGTGAGATATGTTAAGGGACACAGGAGCCAACCAAAAGAGCTCCAGGGGCTAGATCTGGAAGAATTTGAGTAAAAAAAATAAATTAGGTTGAATTACTTAACCCATAGTATATCTGTGAGTCCATATTGATATAAACAAATGATTGAATAAATAAATGGGGGTAAAAACAGACAAATCTTCCATGCAGAGGAATTCCAAATAATTTATTTAGACATTCTGCCTCAAGCAGAGAAGGCGTAAGTTCCCACTCCTCAAGTAGTGGCTTTCCATGGTGACTCTTTCCAGAGTATATATAGTATGAAAAAACGAAGGGAGGAATTTAACAGTGGAAAAACCTGGCCAACACCATCTCAGCAGGGCAACCAAAGTCAATATTAACAGTGATATCATGTTGATAGTATGTATCCTTGGTATATGTGGTCATCTTCCTCCTAAAACCCATAATCCCAATCTAATCATGAGAAAACCCTCAGGTAAACCCAGTGTAGGGACATTCTATAAAACACCTGACCAGTACTCCTCCAATCTATCAAGCTCATCGAAAAAGAGGAAAGTATTTTTGGGATGAGCACTGGGTGTTGTATGGAAACCAATTTGACAATAAATTTCATATATTTAAAAAAAAATGAGGAAAGTCTGAGACATGGCCACAACCAGGATCCAAAGGACACATAACAATTGTGTGTAACGTGGTTTCCTGAATGGAATCCTAGAACAGAAAAACTACATTACGCAAAAACTAAGGAAGTGTAATTATGGACATTAGCTAATAATAACACATAAACATTGGTTAATTATTCATAATAAAGGTAAGATATCAATAATAGGGGAAACCAAGTGTGTCTAAGTCCAATGTCAAAGGCTGGAACAGATATCCCCTCCTGGAAGAGCATTGTCAAGTTTGGTGATGAAAGGCACGAATACAAAGAATATGAGGAATCATAACCTCCTTCAATATGATATGTACCTTAACTTAAAGATTTCCCTCCCATCTTTTCTACTTTGTCCTTACAATTTATTTGACAAAGGTTGTTTTTTCTAGAAAGACTCTTACAATATGGATTTTGCTGGCTGAAGCCTCATGGAGTAGTGTAACATATCTGTGGCTGCTGGATTACCTATAAATTGAAGGTGGCATCCAGATGCTTGATCAGATGTTGGTTCCTGCCTTTGACGGGTCTCTCAGTAGTTTTGTGTTCTTTCAGCAGAAGGCATAGTGCCTAGTTGTCTCTTTTTTGAATATGTTACCAGACAGTCTTGATGCTCCATTACCTGGATCTTAAGGAGTGGCATAATGGTAAAATTTTTTTGTTTTATTTTAACTCTGAAATCAACTTTATTGAGGTATAATTTACACACAATGAAAACTAACAGTTTTAAAATGAAGAAAAAAACCCTGCCAATATAAAAATGCATGGTTGTAATAGTTCCTTGGATTTCTGCTATGTTATACACAAATGAAAGCATTATGTATACACTCTTCTCACCTTCTTTCCCCTTTATTTAGAAAGAACAAAATACTGAGCATAAGTTCTCAAGGAATCAACAAAACTGGGGGAAAATATATCTGTTTTCCTGTTCACTGATATCACTGGTAATCTTCACATAAGTGAAAGTAACCTTGACCTTCAGACTGAAATATATATTTCTAGGTCTCTGACATATGTAGCTTATCGCAGTTTAAAAAACCTTTTTACATTTGTTTTTCCCATTTAGCACAAATAACCACATCAGAAGAAGCCTCCACTGATAATAATGCCATGAGCTATTTTGAATTTGGACATAAGGGAGTTGGGGAAGAGGGAAGAAGGTAAGAAATAGCCATAGAAATAAAATGAACATGTGTGTGTATGATAGGGAGAAGATGAAGGAGACATTCTGGCAAAGCTGATAATCTCAGATAGAAATTGTCAATATTGGTTGAAAAAGACATTCAGTTTCTTAAGCCTTGAAAATACTCACATAGCCAGGACCAATAAAAATATCTGGAAGCCTATTCACAAACAACAACAAACTCTCTCCATGAAAATCAGATGGAGAAGCAAAAAAAGAAAATGACCTCAATTTATTTTCCCAAGTCAGACTTTTGCCCTTTTTCAGATTTATCTGCATTGGCAGAGAAGAGATAGAACACAGGCTCATGAGGAAGAAAGATCTGGCATTAAGTCCCAATTCTACCATGTGACCTTGGGCGATTCGCAAGCCTCTGTGCTCTAATTACCTTATTTGAATAATGAGGAAATAATGTCTATTTCCTAGGACTGTACAAGAGGCAAATGAAATGATACACAGAATATTCTGGGACAAGTTTTATTTCTTTTTTTTTTTTTTTTTTTTAAACAAATTTTTTTTTAACGTTTATTTATTTTTGAGACAGAGAGAGAGAGAGACAGAGCATGAACGGGGGAGGGGCAGAGAGAGAGGGAGACACAGAATCGGAAACAGGCTCCAGGCTCTGAGCCATCAGCCCAGAGCCCGACGTGGGGCTCGAACTCACGGACCGCGAGATCGTGACCTGGCTGAAGTCGGACGCTCAACCGACTGCGCCACCCAGGCGCCCCGACAAGTTTTATTTCTAATGAAAGCTCAGCACCTACAACACTGTATAGCCACCAGGGCCTAATCATTAAGGTCCTTGGGAGCATTTTCTCTCCATAGTTCAGAAACTGTTTCTGAGCAGAAAAAACCTTATGATTCGATTTGACTTCAATAACTTCTTCAGCAAAAACAAACTGGCAAATGGGTTATACAACTATTTGCATTTCATACCACTATGAAAATTGGCATTGGATACAATTCAGACAAAAACAATTAAAGCAGAAAAAAAGTTCTTTATCATTAAAAAAAAGTTCCTCCTTTCTGTCCATGTTTTTAAGTCCTGTCTCCAAACAGGACTTCAATGATAATTTTGATACAAAGTTTTTAAGTGTGTTTGGTTATCAAATGTTACTTATACAAGTTACACAGTAGAGATTATTAATATATTTATATTTTAACATAATTACACATTCTCTATGAATAAATACCAGTAGCAGTAAGTCATAATTTTTACTTCAGGGACTCATAACATCTCCTCCCAAAAATGTAACATTAAGCAGAAAAAGGAAATTATCAAGTGATATGGAGAGTATCATTTCATTTACATCAATTTTTTACCTTAAAAAATACTATTTAGTGTTTTACCATTCATACTACACACACACACACACACACACACACACACACACACACACACACACCCGCACAAGACAAATACCAATCTCCTCTGGGGAGGGACAGGAAAGGGAATAGGAAGAGGCTTCAGATGTATCTATATTTTTTTCTTAACAAATATCTGAAGCACAAATGCTAAATATTCATATTTGATAAATCGATGTATTAGGAACAAAGATGTTATATTATTCACTACGCTTTGCTATGTTATGCAATAAAGTTTTAAATTATTATAATTAGAACAATGGATACACATAGAATAAAAATCCTTTAAGGAAAAATAAAGGGTATGGGGTGCCACCTGGATGGCTCAGGTGGTTGAGCATCTGACTTCAGCTCAGGTCATGATCTCGTGGTTCCTGAGTTCGAGCCCAACATCGGACTCTGTGCTGACAGCTCAGAGCCTGGAGTCTGCTTCAGATTCTGTGTCTCCTCCCCTCTCTGCCTCCCCCCACCCCCGCCTGCCACACTCTCTCTCTCTTTCAAAAATAAGTAAACATTAAAAATTTTCAAAAAAAATTAATAAAGGGTACAATACGAAAATGTAGTTTCCTAATCCATCACTACCATGAGGCCCGCTTACCACTCATCCTAATTTTATTAATTTTAGGAACAATCCATTAACATTCTCCTATAAAAGACAAAAGAATTAGCTCCCAGACTTCCAATCTGTTGGTCATTACTCAGTCACTCTTTAAAAGTTTAAGCGAGTTAAGTTACTTTTTGTAAGATATTCATCAATTACAAGGCCCAACAACTCTACACGACACCCTAGTTCTTAGCATTTAAAATCTTTTTGGTACTTTTTTTTTCTTTTACAATACAAATATGTTTTGGGGAAGGAAGGAAAGTAGGTGAACTGGAAGCTAATAGTCATTTTTTAAAATTGATTGTGGTAAAGTACACATAAAATCTATCATTTTAACCACTTTTTTAAAAAAATTTAAGTTTATTTATTTCGAGAGAGAGAGCACGCGCGTGTACATGCAAGGGAGGGTCAAAGAGAAGGAAAGACAGAATCCCACACAGGTTCCACATCATCAGCACAGAGCCTGATGTGGGGTTTGAACTCAGGAACAGTGAGATCATGACCTGAGCCGAGATCAAGAGTTCAACGCTTCACTGATTGCCCTAACCAGGCCCCCCCTCATTGTAACCATTTTCAAGTGTATATATTTCAGTGGTATCAAGGACCTTCACAGTGTTGTGCAGCTGTCCCCACCATCTCCAGGACTCTTTTCATCTTGCAAAACTGAAACTCTGTAACCATCATTAAAAAGAAAACCAAGGGGAGTACGGGAGTGCATGGGTGGCTCAGTCCATTAAGCATCAGACTCTTGATAATTGGCTCAGGTCATGATCTCATGGTTTATGGGATAGGCCCACGTTGGGCTCCATGGTGACAGCACTGAGCCTGCTTAGGATCCTCTCCCTTCCTCTCTCTCCCACTCACATGCACACATGGGTTCTCTCTCAAATAAACTTTAAAACAAAACAAACAACAACAAAAAAAACATGGGCCCAAAGTGGTATCATTTAAGTTAAAGCCCCAAGTAAACGAAGACTTAAAACCTAAACTAACTGAAGTTTCAACCTCCCAGGAAGGTAACCTTTAACCATTCATCATGGGAATTTCCTGGTCAGCTCTAAGAAATTTACTGATACACCCCTTATGTTCTTCCAGGAGGGCAGCCTTGCCCTACTAAAACAACGGATTCTCTGCAAATAATTTCCATTTTCCCCCTTGCTCTCTACCTTTAAAAACCTTTCCTCCTCTGTAGCCCTTTGAAGCTCCCTTCTACTCACTAGATGGGCCACTGCCACATACAATGAATTGATTAATAAAGCCAATTAATTCTTTAAATTTACTTGGTGAATTTTTGTTATTTAATACCATTAAAAAAATAGCTTCCTTTTTCTCTCATGCCCTAAGTCCCTGGCAACCACCATTCTACTCCCTTTATCTGTGAATTTGACCTACTCTAGATACTCATGGAAGTGGAATCACAGTATTTGTCTTTTGTGACTGGCTTATTTCACGTAGTATGTCTTCAAGGTTCCATCTGCAGTATAGCATGTGTCAGAATCTCCTTCGTTTCTTTTTAAAATTTTTTTAATGTTTATTTTTTGAGAGAGAGACAGACAGACAGAATGTGAGCAGGGGAGGGACAGAGACAGAAGAAGACACAGAATCCAAAGCAGGCTCCAGACTCCGAGCTGTCAGCACAGAGCCCGATGCAGGGCTCGAATCCACAAACCGTAAGATCATAACCTGAGCCGAAGCCAGATGCTTAACCGACTAAGCCACCTAGGCACCCAAGAATCTCCTTCATTTCTAAAGCTGAATAACATTTCATTGTATGTACATACCACCTTTTTTTATCCATTCATCTTTCACTTGACACTTGCATTGCTTCCACCTTTGGGCTACTATGAAGAATGCTGGGGATGCAAATATCTCTCTGAGACCCTACTACCAATTCTTTTGGATATAGTACACCCACAAGTAAATTTCTGGATCGTGCAGTAATCATATTTTTAATTTCCATAGTAGCTGCACTATTTTACACTCCCACCAAAGTGTACAAGTGGGCCGATTTCTCCACATTCCCACCACACTTGTTATTTTCTAGTTTTCTATGGTAGCCATCTTAATGTATATGAGATGGTATCTCATTGTGGTCTTATTTGCATTTTCATAATGGTTAGTCACCTTGAGCATCCTTTTGTGTGCTTACTGGCCACTTGTGTATCTTCTTTGGAGAAATGTCTTCAAGTCCTTTGGCCATTTTTTAATCAGTTTGGTTTTTTTCTTGTTGAGTTCCAGGGGCGGTTATATATTCTACATATTAACTCCTTATCAAGTGCATGATTTGAAAATATTTTCTCCCATTCTATGGGTTACCTTTTCACTCTATTGATTTTTTTTCCTTCTGTGCACAGAAATTTTTAACTTTAATGTACTACAATTTATCTATGTTTTTTCTTTTGTTGACTATCCGTTTGGTGTTGTATCCAAGATATCTTTTCCAAATCCAATGTGCATGAAGCTTCTCCTTTTTTGTTTTTGTTTTTTCCTAAGACTTTTGTAGTTTTAGCTTTTACATTTAGGTCTTTGATCCATTTTGAATTAGTTTTTGTATATGGTGTAAGATGAGAGTTCTTCGTTATTTCCATGTGTATACCCAATTTCTCCCAACACTTTTTAACAGAATAGCCTTTCCTCATTTAATGGTCTTGACACTCTTGTCAAAATCATTTCATTTCCATATATGTGAGAGGTTATCTCTGGGCTTTGTATTCTATTCCATTGGTTTATATATCTTTATGCCAGTTCCACATTATTTTGGTTACTGTGGCTTTGTAATACATTTTGAAATCAAGAAATGTGAGACCTAATATTTTGTTGTTTTTCAAGATCATTTTGGGCATTCAGGGTCCACTAAGATTCTATATGAACTTTATGATGAGTTTTTCTGTTTTTGTAAAAACACCTTCAAGGTTTTGATATGCATTGCGTTAAGTCTGTAGATTACTTTGGTTAGTATCAACATCTTAACAGTATTAAATCTTTTGGTCCATGAATATTGATGTCTTTTCGTTTGTTTCTAAGTGTTTTCAGCAATATTTTGTAGTTTTTGGTATCAAGTCTGTCACCTCCTTGGATAATTAGATTTTTTATTTTTCTTGATGCTATTTTAAATGTAATTTTTTCTTAATTTCTTTTACAAATTGCTCCTTGTTTAAGTGTATAGCAAAATCCAATTTATACACTTTGTGTGTAAGTTTTGTACCCTGTAACTTTGCTGAATTGTCTAGGACTTCTATTACCATGTCGAATAGGAATGGTTCCAGAGGACATCCTTGTCTTTTTCTTAATCTTATAGGAAAAGATTTCAGTCTTTCACCAATGAGTATGATGTCAGTTGTGGAGCTTTCAAATACGGCTTTCATTATGTTGACTTAGTTTCCATTACTAGGTTTTTTTTTAAGTGTTTTCATTTTGAAAAGTGTATTGAATTTTGTCAAACTATTTTTCTCCACCAATTGTGATGTGGGTCTTTTTTTTCATTCTGTTAATGTAGTGTATTACAATGATCCATTTTTGTATGTTAAACATATGTTTCACTTATAATTGTAATCCAAGAATAAATCCCACTACATCATGGTGCATAATCCTTTTAATTTGCTGTTCAATTCTGTTTGCTTACATTTTGTTAAGGATTTTTGCAACAATATTCATCAGGGATACTGGTCTGTAGTTTTCTTTTGTTGTCTTCGTCTGGTTTGGATGATCAGAGTAATGTTGTCCTCATCAAATGAGTCTGAAATTGTTCCCTCTTCTTTAGTTTTTTGGCAGATTTTGAGAAAGACTGGTATTAGTTCTTCTTTAAATGTTTGGTAGAATTCACCAGTGAAGCCATATGGTTCTGGACTTTTCTTTGAGTGTTTTTGATTACTAATTCAATTTCCTTACTAGTTATAGATCTGTTAAGGTTTTCTATTTCTCCATGATTCAGTCTTGGTTGGATGTACGTTTCTAGAAATTTATTCATCTAGGTTATCCGATTTGTTGATGCATAATTGCTCACAGTACTTTTTTTTCTGTAAAATTGGTTGTAATTTTCCCTCTTTCATTTCTGATTTTAGTTTTCTGAGCCTTCATCTTTTATTTTTAGTAAATCCATCTAAAGTTTTGTCAATTTTGTTGATCCTTTGGAAGAAACAACTCTTGGTTTCAGTGATTTTTCTCTGTTGTTTTCCTCTATTTTATTTACCTCTGCTCCAATCTTTATTATTTTCTTCCTTATGCCAGCTTATATTTAGTTCTTTTTTTTGTTTGTTTTCTTAAGGTGTAAATTTAGGTTACTAATTTGAGAACTTTTTAAAATTTAAATGTTTACATTATAAACCTCCTTAACACCTCTTGCATTTTTGTTGCAACCCATAACTCTTCCTGTGTTATAGTTTCATTTATAGTTATTCTCAATATATTTTCTAATATCTCCTATAATTTCTTCTTTGACTATTGGTGTTAACAGTATATTGTTTAATTTCCACATATTTATGAACTTTTCAGTTTTCTTTCTGTTGTGTATTTCTATTTTCATTTCTTTGTGATCAGTAAAGATACTTTGAATGATTTTAATATTTTAAAATCTATTAAGGCTTGTTTTGTGGCCTAACATAAATTCTATTCTGGAAAATGTTCTTTGTGCATTTGAGAAAAAAGTATATTCTGCTGTTATTGCATTTGGTGACCTGTATATATCTGTTAGGCACGCTTGATCTATACTGTCATTCAAATGACTCTTTTTCCTTATTGATTTTTCTCTCTGGTTGTTCTATCTATTATTGAAAATGGGGCATTAAGTCTGCTACTATAATTATAAGCTGTCAGTCTCCCCCTTCAATTCTATTTTTGTTGCATTTATTTAGGAACTCTGATGCTGGTGCATATATGTTTATAACTTCTATATTTTCTTTGTGAATTGAACTTTGTCATCTTTAAATACTGTTCTTCTTTGTCTCTTGTAAGGATTTTATTTAAAGTCTATGTTTTCTGATGTTAATATACCCACCCCCATTGTCTTTTGGTTACTATTTGCCTGGAATATCTTTTTTTCATCCTTTCACTTTCTACCTATGTATGTCCTTACATCTAAAGTAAGTCTCTCATAGCAGATAGTTAGATCCTTTTTTAAAATCCATTCTGTCAATCTATAAATCTGTGTTTTATGACTGGAGAAATTAATCCATTTACATTTAAAATAATTACTGAGGGGCGCCTGGGTGGCGCAGTCGGTTAAGCGTCCGACTTCAGCCAGGTCACGATCTCGCGGTCCGTGAGTTCGAGCCCCACGTCAGGCTCTGGGCTGATGGCTCGGAGCCTGGAGCCTGTTTCCGATTCTGTGTCTCCCTCTCTCTCTGCCCCTCCCCCGTTCATGCTCTGTCTCTCTCTGTCCCAAAAATAAATAAACGTTGAAAAAAAAAAACAAAACATTTAAAATAATTACTGAGAGGGAAGTACTTACTATTGCCATTTTGTTAGTTCTTTTCTGTATGTCTTGAAGCCTTTCTGTCTCTCATTTCCTCCCTTACTACATTCTTTTGTGTTTGGTTGATATTTGTAATGACATATTTTGATTACCTTCTTTTTAAAAAAAATTTTTTGAGAGAGAGACAGAGAGTATGAGCAGGGAAGTAGCAGAGGGAGAAAGAGAGGAAGGGGGAAGAGAGGGGGGCGGAGAGAGAGAATGAATCCCAAGCAGGATCCACACTGTCAGCACAGAGCCCTACATGGGCTTGATCCCATGACCATGACATCATGACCAAGCCCAAATCAAGAGTCATGCATTCAAAAGACTGAATCATCCAGAAGCCCACATTTTGATTACCTTGTAATTTCCTTTTGTATATATTCTACAGATATTTTCTTTGTGGTTACCACGGAATTACATATAATATCCTAAGTCCATAACAATCTATTTTAAGGTGACAACAACCTCAGTTGCATACAAAATCACTATTCCTTTACTTCTTTGTCCCCCTACCACTTTGTTATTATTGCCACAGATTATACATTTATATATTATGCATATATTAACATAGATTTATAATTAGTTTTATGTTCTTATCTTTTAAATTCTACAAAGTAATAAATGGTAGAGTTTGGACCAAAATTATAACAAAATAGGTTTTCATATTTCTCCATGTGTTCACCTTTATTTGAGAATTATATATGATTGTATGGTTTTGGGTTACTCTCTAGCACTCTTTTATTTCATCCTGAAGAAATCCCTTTTGCAATTCTTGTAGGGCAAGTCTAGTGGTAATTACATCCCTCAGCTTTTGTTTCTCTGGAAGCATCTTAATTACTCTGTCTTTTTTTTTTTAATTTTTTTTTCAACATTTATTTATTTTTGGGACAGAGAGAGAGAGAGCATGAATGGGCGAGGGGCAGAGAGAGAGGGAGACACAGAATCGGAAACAGGCTCCAGGCTCTGAGCCTTCAGCCCAGAGCCCGACGCGGGGCTCGAACTCACGGACCGCGAGATCGTGACCTGGCTGAAGCCGGACGCTCAACCGACTGCGCCACCCAGGCGCCCCTACTCTGTCATTTTTGAAGGTCAGTTTTGCCATATATAGAATTCTCAGTTGACAGGTTTTTTTCTTTCAGCACTTTCAATACAACATTGCATGGTCTTTGGGTCTGCAGGGTTTCTGCTGAGGAATACGCTCATAATCTCAAGAATCCCTTGTATGTGAAGAATTTTTCTCTTGATGCTTTCAATATTTTTGTTTTTGACTTTCCACAGTTTGATTATATTGCATCTTTTTTGTGGGTCTCTTTTGAGTTTACTCTACTGGGACTTTGTTGTGCCTCTTGTATTCTATTTCCATGTCTTTCCTCAAATGTGCGAATGTTCCAGCCACTAGTATTTCTTCAGATAAGCTTTCTGCCCCTTCTTCTCTCTGTTCTCCTCAAATTCCCATAATGTATACATTGATCCACTTGTGGTGTCCTATAAGTCCTTAGGCGCTGTTCACTTTTCTTCATTCTTTTCTCTTTTTGGTTCTCAGATTTGATAATTTCAAATGACTTGTCTTTAACTTTGCCAATTATTTCTTCTGCCTGCTCAAGCCTGCTGTTTAAATGCTCTAAATTTTTAATTTTGTTGTATTTTTCAGCTCAGGAATTTTTGTTTGGCTTGTTTTTACAATTTCTATCTGTTTGTTGATATTCTCATCTTGTTCATGTCTTGTTTTCCTTATTTCCATTACTTCCCTGTGTTCTTTTATCTTACTGAGCATATTTAAGACAGTGGTTTTAAAATATTTATCAAATAAGTCTGAAGCCTGTGTTTCTTTAGGGTCAGTTTCTGGAGATTTTTTTTCTCCCTTTTGAATGGGCCATGTTTCACTATTTCTTTGTATGATTTATGATCTTTTGCTCTGTGTGTGTGTGTGTGTGTGTGTGTGTGTGTGTGTGTGTGTGTTTTATCCTATTCCCCTATATTCATGGCTGCTTTTAAATATCCTAATTTCCCTAAGAGTTTCACCCCATTTCTTTTTCAAGGACTTAGGTGTTCTATTGTTTTCCTCTGCCTCTAATTTCTTGCCCCAAAGAAATTCATATCCCTAATGCTCTTTTGCATCATGATTCCTGCTAGTGTTTTTAGCAAACTCCAACCTGATAGCCAAACTATTCCATTGCTCCCACAAGTGCTCCAAGTCAGGCAAGACAGAGACCATTCATTTGGGCAGCGCCATACAAGATAGAACATCGCAAGTAAGTTCTAGTTTCTTTCCCATTCTGAACGAAGAACTGGGAACTGATTGTCTTCCTCCTACACCACAGCAAGTAGGGACTGAGGCAAAGGTAAGCAAACACGCCATAAAATTTCCTACCATTTTGAGTGTGGCTTTTCCTTAGGTGGGAATTTATTAGGTTGCTGCAGATCCTTAACTGGTTTCTAGGGTTCCCACAAAGCTATTCTGGTCAGTATGTTGTTGGTTACCAATGTTTCTGTGAGCTCCCTGGTTTGCCATCTTTTGTACTCATCTTTTCAAAAAACATAAATTGGTGAGATCTCTCCCATAAATTGGATTAAATTATTCAATGTCTTTCTGTTAAAATAAAATCCAAACTCCTTGACCTCCAGTCATAACGTGTCCCAAGCTCTGCTTTCCTTTCCAACATTAATTTGTTCCATTCTTTCCATTTCTCACTAAGCTTTAACCACAAGAGTCTTCTCTTAGTTCCAGAAATGCTCAAATTCTTTCTGCCTTGAGGTCTTCTCACTTTTTATCTAGAATATCCTTCCTTCCCTCTCTGCATTGCTAATGCCTGTGTTTTCTCCTGAAGTGTTATAAGACCCCTCCTCAGAAATATGGTCCCTTACCTTTCAGATGACATGAGTCCCACTTCTATAGCATCACAGCACCAGGCAGTTTTCCTTTACAATGATATTTCAACTGTAAATATATAGTTTTAGGTGAGTTTTGGAGTGGTATTTACTCAATATAAATCTCCCCTAAAACCAATGAATTTTTTAGTAGAGTGAAAAGTTTTGGTGTTTATTGCTATGTCCACAGTACCCATGACAGTGCCTAGGGCATGGTACATACCCAAAATATTTTTGTTTGTTTCTTTGATGAGTAAACAAAGCTTCTCATTTGTGTGTTTGCCTTGTTTTACTTGCTCTCCTCTTTAGTCCTGTAGAGCTACTGCTGTATACGGATTTCCATTCTACTTCTAGTATTTACAAACCAGACTAGACTGTCTCAATGTCTTCCAGCTTCCATCTCCATGTCTTACACTGGGCTGGCCTAGGGCAACATCACAAAGTAGCAAAGCTTTCCTTCTTCAGTGTCCTTTGCTCGCTTTAATCATTTTCTTTCCCTTCAGGTAGCCAGTGCTCTCATCCTGGGAAGAGGTAATTGCATTCATAAAATGACCTTGAGTTCCTACTAAATTCTGGACTTACTTCATCAATAGGCCCTCTTAGTAGCAGACAGTGTATAAATACAAAGTGGAATTAGTCATGTCATTGACAGGCATGGAAAAAAGGCAATTTTAGAAGGAGCTTCTCTATAACTTTTAAGTAATAATGCAGAGTCTCTCTTGCTCAGTCTCATTCCTTCCTTCATTCCTTCATTCACTGCAATATTTTCAGCACCTACTACATGAAGAATATATGCAGGAAGGAGCAGTGCAGAGATTAATAAGATTTGATCTCCATCTTTAACTTCAGTCTAACAAAGTGGATACTTGAATAAACAATTACAATACATAGCCAATTATTAATTCATTCAACAAATATTTATTGAGAGCTTACTCTGTCAGGCTGTTGGGGAAACAAGTATGAAAAGAAATATCCTTGCACTCAAACATTTTACAATATAAAGGCAAACATACTTGCAAGCAATTACTGTTAAAATACATGCCAAGGTCTCACAGAAGAGACCTTGTTTCTTTCAAGAACCAAGTTCTTTCAGCAACTTGGCTAACAAAGACAATTTCTATCCTCAAGAATATTTTGCTGTTGGTACCTTTAACAAATGACAAGGAGATAGGCCCCTTTTTTTCCAGAAGGGAACAGTACAATATATAGGGAAAATTATGATGAAGGAAGACAAAAGAAACTATAAAACACAAAGAAAGAAATGTCAGGAGGATAAAAGGTTAGAGTAAAGGCACACTTAAACTTTTAATAAGGTCAAATGGGAACCAATTAAAAACAATAATACTTTCTCAATTTGGTTCCATAGCTAAAGGGCTGATGGGACTGTGCCAGGTCACTTGATTCAATTTCCTGCCTCTAGGCTTTACTTAGTTTCAACTATCCTGGGCAGTGACTGTGATGTCCCCACCACTATCCCCTATTTTCTATGCAACAGCTTTGTTTTCACCAATTAAGCCACTTTGGTTTTTTTTTACCTTGGCAGAAGAAACCAACAGAATCAGCCTCCATTTGTAATTAATTGCTTCTTCTAGGGCTTCTCAGAGGCAATATCTGGTGTAGACTTTAGTAACACATGTGTAGCGAGACACAGACTGTCTAGAACACACCCCCTTAATCTTCATTGTAAAATTGCTATGAAGGATAGACTGTAAGAACCTGACACATAGGGACATATCTTAACCAATTTTTGGAACCTTGAGGAAGTGATACTTAGAGTGTTTGAATTTCATCATTTGTGTTAAGGGTCCAAATTATAAAATGTATAATATTTAAGGTCCCTCTCCGGGTTTATAGTATGTATCTATAGATTCTGACATTTTATTTCTTCTTCAAGGGAAAATCAAAATATAAATTGTAGTGGATATTGTGATGCTCTGCCAAGATCCCACCTCGAGGCCTATTGATCCATTCCTTAGCTGTTGAACATCAAAGGGCTTTGGCGTTTGGATAAAACTGACTCCTCGTTATATCTTCTTAAATGTTTGATTTATTAAATAATTGCCAATAAACTTCATAAATTAATCTTCCTTAAATATTTCAACTATTATTATAAAAATACCTGAATCCCCTTAAATGATTTAGAATAGACTTAAAAATTTAATTTTTTTAAACATTTCAAACACGTTAATAAGTAAAAAAAAAAACTTAGAGAAATACAATGTTTTCAAAATGCACAACTATACTTAGACTTAATCTTGTTCTAGAACATTAACAACATGTGCCTGATTTATTTCTTTATTATTTCAGTACCTCCTTACATTTTGTTAGTGTTATGACAATATTAACTTTGATACCATCCCAGAGTTTAAAAACACAATCTCAAAAATCTAAGGTTATAGAATTTGAGTTATCAACCAACTGGTCTTTAGTTCTTTCTCTCAAGATTACTTTGAAAAATGATGCAACTTTTACAAATTGCTTATTAAGTTATCAATTGCTGATTAAACTAATAAGATTTTTTTAATGTTTATTTTTGAGAGAGAGCATGAGCAGGGGAGGGACAGAGAGAGGGGGCACAGAGGATCTGAAGCAGGCTCTGTGCTGACAACAGTGAGTCCAATGTGGAGCTCCAAACACACAAACCATGATATCATGAGCAGAGCTGAAGTCCGACATTCAACCAACTAAACCACTCAGATGCCCCATAACAAATAAGATTTTTATAACCATGATTTAAACTAGATTTGAGTTCTTTGTAACTGGTGGTTACTCTCCAAATTATGTATCCTTAAGGTTAACTTGGTTGGTGTTGACTAACACGTGTCTCATAACAGCATTAAAATGCATGTATGTGCAATAGCACTCCAGAACCACTGAGCACACCCAGCACCCAAATCTTGGTTCCAAGATACCATGACCCAGTAAAAGAACCAGGGCTACTTGGAGAAGTTATTAACTCTACGGTTTGAGGAGAGAAAGTATAAGATGAGCCTGGAATTAGCTTACTGTGCCAGAAAGTTAAAAAATTTTTCAAAAAATGAGGGGGGAAATGACAACTAATAACTGTAGAAGGAATGAGAGAGGGATTTGAAAAATTTCCAACCATATAACAATCATTGACTCAGACAAGAATCAGTGGGTACCAAAATCACGTTGTGACTGTTTCCTGGGATACTCACACACTTCCAAAGTATCTCCTTATAGTTTGTTTAGTTCCAAAGAAAAATTACTATTTATGATGGAGAATCCTAATAACAACTTATCAAGTGATCAAAGTTAGTATCACCAATACTTATACAAATTGAAACTTCTGAGGTGATTCACAGAGAAGCGCATATCATATACATAAAGTTCTTGGCCAAAAAACACAATCTGAATCTACATGAGGAAACAGACAAATCCATATTGAGGCTCATTCTAAAAAAACAACTAGCCTGTCTACTTCCAAAATGCTAATGTTATGAAAGCAAAAATGACTGAGTGAATCTTCTAAATTAAAGAAGACAAAGATATGACAATTATATACAATATGTGATACTGGCATTGGATCCTAGATTGGGAAAAAATGTTATAAAGAATGTTACTGGAGTAATTGGTGAAATTTGAATATGTACTATATATTTGTGATATTATCATATCAATGCTAAGCTTTATGAATTTGATATTGTGGTTGGGTAAAATAATGTCCTTGATCTTAGAAAACACATGCTGAAATATTTTGTGGTAGGTGATGAAATCCGAAATTTACTCTCAAATGATTTAGTGACCTAACTATAACAATGATGATGATTTTATATGTACTTACATGTGAGACTGACAAAACATATGTGGAAAATATAAACAACTGGTGAAGAATGCAAGTTGTTGAAGGAATAAAGTGCTACTATCATTCCAGCACTTTTGATAGAACTCTTGAAAGAAATGTATTTCTCTTTTTTATAGATGTTTATTTATTCTGGGGGGGGAGGGGCAGAAAGAGGAGAAGAGAGAGAGAGAATCCCAATCTGACAGCTCAGAACCCAAGGCAGGGCTCGAACCCACAAACAGAACTGTGAGATCATGACCTGATCCAAAATCAAAAGTGAAACATTCAATTGACTGAGCCATCCAGGTGCTCCAGAAGTATATTTCTTTTTAGGCTCATGTGTTTTATTCATTTTTCCAACTGACTCCAATATACTATTTAGACAATAGTATAGGTAGTACTACATAGTAATATGTTATGCATGTATATATATATATGTGTGTATGTATACACACACACACACTATATATGGAATATGTTACAATATCCTACTTAGAAAGTGAAATTCAATTAACCACCAGATTTTCTTACTATGCTGATTTCTTACTACACATCACTCTATACATCTTACTTCTGACAAAATGTCAGCACTGTTGTGACTTCTTCCTGGCATATCCTTCCTCCACTTCTCACTCTCAACTGAAACAGAATTTCTTCTATGATCCTACCTTGTCTCCCTCAAAAGACAGCATCTCCTTCTCCTCTGTTCCTATGAACCTTCAAATAATGTTCCAACATCGCCATTTTTCTTTCTGCCTTCGGGTCACCTATTCGTAGATGGTGTTTCTGAACCATCTTCAAACACTCCCTGCCTTTTCCCCCAACCACAATTTTGAAATGGGAGTATAGGGCTTATTATACTTGAGATTATGTCTCCTCTCTCCCCTTTCTTTTGCCTTGCTGCTGCCTCAAAATATCACAGCAGTTTAGATCACAGGCTTTGAAAAATAAACTATTGGGACTGCATCAAAATAAAAACCTTCTGCACAGCATAGGAAACAATGAACAAAACTAAAAGGCAACTTATAGAATGTGAGAAGATATTTGCAAATGACATATTTGATAAAGGGTTAGTATTCAAAATATATAAAGAACTTGTAAATTCAACACCCAAAAAACAAATAATCCAGTTAAAAAATGGACAGAATATATGAATAGACAGTTTTCCAAAGACATGCACATGGCCAACAGACACGTGAAGAGATGCTCAACATCACTCATCATTAGGAAGACACAAATAAAAACTATAAAGAGATACCACCTCACACCTACCAGAATGTCTAAAGTCAACAACACAATAACAGATATTGGTGAGGATGTGGAGGAAGGGGAACCCTCTTACACTATTGCTGGGAATGCAAACTGGTACAGCCATGGTGGAAAACAGTATGGAGGTCCCTCAAAAAACTAAAATTAAAACTACCCCATCATCCCGCAATTGCACTACTAGGTATTTACTTGAAGGATACAAAAATACAAATTCAAAGGATACATGTACCCCAATGTTTATAGCAACATCATTTATAATAGTCCATTGGGAAAAAGCCCAAATGTCTACTGACTAATGAATGGATAAAGAAAATATGGGGTGCGAGTGTGTGTGTGTGTGTGTGTGTGTGTGTGTGTGTGTGTGTGATGGAATATTATTCAGCCATAAAAAAGAATGAAATCTTGCCATTTGCAGTGATGTGAATGGAGCTAGAGAGTATAATGCTAAGTAAAATAAGTCAGAGAAAGACAAATACCATATGATTGCATTCGTGGAATTTAAGAAATAAAACAAATGAGCAAAGGGGAAAAAAAGAGAGAGGCAAACCAGGAAACAGACCCTTAACTATGGAAAAGAAACTGATGGTTACCAGAAGGGAGGTGGGTAGGGGTGATGGGTTAAATAGGTGATGGGGATTAAGAAGTGCACTTGCTGTGATGAGCACCGGGTGTTGCATGGAAATGTTGAATCACTGTATTGTACACCAGAAACTAAGATTGTATGTTAACTAACTGGTACGTAAATAAAAACCTGAAGAAAAAAATCACAGGCTTTGGTGTACGTCTCACTCAGTTCAGATGCTGGTTCCACCACCAGCCATATGTATGGCTTTGGATATTTACTTCTCTACACCTCAATTTTCTCATCAAGATAAACTGTTCTGCAGAGTCAGTGAGCATCACATTAGTTAATGAACGCCAAACTCTTACCACTGTGACTAGCAAAAAAATGCTCAGTAAATATTACCTGCTGTCACCACCATCACCACCACCACCATCATCATCATCATCCTCATCACCACCATCCTCATCAATGCTGCAATAGCATCTTAGAAGCCATCAAGAGCCATAAAATAAGAAGTGAGTAAATGTGAATGTCTCTTTTTGCTGAAACTCAAAAGAGTGTTTAATGAGGTGTTAGCCATAATCAACTCTTCTGATCAAAACTTCAGAAACTCTCAAAGAGAAAAAGTTACAGCAATTTTAGTCCTGAATTCACCAAAGCAATCATTGGTTCTTAATTAACAACATTAACTTTAACAACATGCACTCCAAAAGCAGAGAAATCTATTAAACAGTATGACTCATATATTAATTGGTCCATCCTTCAGCCAACATTTACATTTAGTATGTACCATGTGTCAGGTACTTCACTGTGTGTTAGTGGCATTGCAATAAACATAGTAGCAAATTCTGTTTCCATGAGACTCACATTCTAAGTGGAGACGGAAGATACAGTCATTCCATCCCTAAATAAAGATTGTGTATTATATATCACATAGTGATAACTGAAAAGATATAAAAGGGGAAGGAGATAGAGAATAATGAAAGTGCTACTTAAATGGGGGAAGTCAGAGAGGGGCCTCTCAAATGAGTTACCACTTTTTAATCCCTGATTAAATTCATCTTCTCGGCTAGTATCCAAAATCTATAAAGAACTCACCAAACTCCACACCCGAAAAACACATAATCCAGTGAAGAAATGGGCAGAAAACATGAATAGACACTTCTCTAAAGAAGACATCCAGATGGCCAACAGGCATATGAAAAGATGCTCAAAGTCACTCCTCATCAGGGAAGTAGAAATCAAAACCACACTGAGATATCACCTCACACCAGTCAGAGTGGCTAAAATGAACAAATCAGGAGACTATAGAGGCTGGAGAGGATGTGGAGAAACGGGAACCTTCTTGCACTGTTGGTGGGAATGCAAACTGGTGAAGCTGCTCTGGAAAACAGTGTGAAGGTTCCTCAAAAAATTAAAAATAGATCTAGCCTATGACCCAGCAATAGCACTGCTAGGAGTTTACCCAAGGGATACAGGAGTCCTGATGCATAGGGGCACATGTACCCCAATGTTTATAGCAGCACTCTCAACAATAGCCAAATTATGGAAAGAGCCTAAATGTCCATCAACTGATGAATGGATAAAGAAATTGTGGGTTATATACACAATGGAATACTACTTGGCAATGAGAAAGAATGAAATATGGCCCTTTGTAGCAACGTGGATGGAACTGGAGAGTATGATGCTAAGTGAAATAAGCCATACTGAGAAAGACAGATACCATATGTTTTCACTCTTATGTGGATCCTGAGAAACTTAACAGAAGACCATGGGAGAGGGGAAGGAAAAAAAAAGTTAGAGAGGGAGGAAGCCAAACCATAAGAGACTCTTAAAAAACTGAGAACTGAGGGTTGATGGGGGGCGGGAGGGAGGGGAAAGTGGGTGATGGGAATTGAGGAGGGCACCTGTTGGGATGAGCACTGGGTGTTGTACGGAAACCAATTTAACAATAAATTTCATATAAAAAAATAAATTCATCTTCTCAAATTTTGAATAACATAACACATTAAGTCTAACAATATACATCAGACCCATATCCTTAATTGTATAATGTCTTGTCCAAGATCACTGTGCCCAAATATTTAAGTAGAAGAATATACTAATTATGGATTGATTCCAATCTATAGTATTATAGAACTTCCTGTTCTTGAACATGCACTTCAACTGCACTTAGTTTCATAATGTGAAGTGCCACTCGTTTGCCAGTGAAACAGGGAAGTCAGCCTGGGGCAACTCATATGTTAGCATGAGCTACATTTAGGCAATTTATGGGAAGTAGTTTATTCCAGACTCATTTATCAGTCTACAAATACCATTGTCTTCTGAGTTCTGTATCTGTTCAGTATGCTAATGTTTAGTGCTACTCTTCTTTAATTGGAATATAGTCATGACATTTCTTTTTTTGCCCTATCCCATATTTTTTTGCTATCCTTGACTTCAAATATCCTACAAATCACTCAACGCCTCTTTTTCCAAAAATAAATTATATTATTCTACATTTGAAGTCATATCACATTATGTAAGGGATCCCATATTTCATTTGGTAGTTGATTCCATAATATGCTGTCCAGATTCACCTTCAAGACTGAAGGACCTATTCTCCCAGCTGCTGGAAGTGCTGGCAGCTAACAGTCCTCAGCCATCAGCCTTCTTACAGAAGTGCCTTGGTTGAAGACAGCTACCCTGCCCAAACTTACGCCTCTTCCCTGAACATCCTACATCCAACGATTGGTCAACACAGGAGTAGAAAGACTGAGCCCCCTCACCTCAACTCAGGCAATGCTGCAAGGCCAATCCACACCAAAAGTTCCCCATGGGTCAGCTGTGGCCACTAACTTTTCTTCTGCCCAATCTTGCTTTTTTTTCCCTCTTCCCTTCCACAGGTATTTTTTTCAAAGCACTCCCTAAAAAGTTATCACATTCTAGGGAGACTGGCATATATTTAATGCTTCCTATTAAGAATCTAAGGGATGCAAGGGTGATGATCTCCATCATGTCTCCATTTAATTCACCAGGCACTCACCTAAAAGAAACCAGATGCATTCTGAAAAATAACAATAGATCAGCACAAACTCAACTAAGCAGTGGTAGCGCAATTGTATCTACCTGTCAAGTGTAGCACCTTTGCTAGTACAGATTACTATGACCTCGAGCACATAGTATTGAGCAGCGATTTGTTAAACACATTATCTTCTAACCATAATTTTTAAAAAATCAGAAAGAGCTCACATTCACTTGGAATGGATAAGCATACACATTTGCAGTCTTGCCCAAGAGCTATGTTATCTCTTCTTCCCTGTGATAAAATAGTTTTAAGATATCTTGACTGACCAGGCATCCCATAGACAATCTCATTGGTGAACTATGTCTGAGATATCATGCAAGTTGGACCGGATGAAAAAGAAGTGGCAAATATACTGCAGGACTAAATAAAATACATGCTTACCAGAGGATGGGAGATATACCCTACAAAAATTCAGGTCCTGCCCTAGCAGTAAAATTTTTGGTCTTGGGCATTTAGGGATATCCTCTCCAAAGCAAGTAAAGATTATCACAACATATACATCCTACCACAAGAAGGAAGTACCCTACCTAGTAGATTTTTACATGTCTGGAGACAGCACATTCCATAGCCAGGAATATAGTACCAAATCATATGCCAGGCAGCATAGACAATTTATAGCTTTGAGTAAAAACCAAAGCAGGAAAATAATGTATAGCATGCTGATGCAAGTATCCCTGTCACTTGAGTAACATAACCCTCTAATGGAAGAGCATTAGAAGTATTTGTGGTAGGATAAGTTGCTATATGGTGTTTATAGCAAGCTCAAATGTAAGAGTCACAACAGAGAGGTGTAAGGTTTTGTAGTAGGGTCATGCCATCTAAAACAAACATTTATACACCTTTTGAAAAGTAGAGCCTGGTATTCTACCTGGTCCAGGCATAAATGTAGGGCCTGATCATAGACCCCAAATAACCATGAAGCCTGAACTTCTCATTATGAGCTAGGTACCATCAGACAACAAAGCCATGAGGTCAGGTAAGTCCAGGACCAATACATCATGAAATAGAAGTTATACACCCAAGATCAAGCATTAACAGGATGAGGAGACATAAAAAAGCAGCATGACAGATAGCTTATCTACTGTTGTTGCTGTAGCACTTGACCATTAACTCATATCTATCATATGGGATGGGGAGATCTCTTATATGGGCAATGAGCAGGACCATAGCAGAAACATGTTCTGAGTTTGGATATGGCTTTTTCTCAGGAAAAAAAATCCAAGTTTGGTTACAAATAGATTTTCTTGATATGTGGGTGAAACCTGGAGATTAATAAGAGCCATATTGTAGCCTGACTTAGAGATGGCTCTTAACAACAGTGGCAAGGGGAAATCTTCCCAATAGGGAGAGCTGAAGGCAATGTATATGGTCATGTTTTTTTGTGTTGAAAGGGAAATGTCCCGATGTTACAATGTGCATTGACTATGTGGGGTGTCAAATGGCTTGACTAGAAGGTCAGTGGTCAAGAAGAATAAAAACTGGCAGGGCAGGAAAAGAAGATCTGGGGTAAGGGATCTGGATGAACCTATGGGAATGGACATGAATTGTGAAAATCTTTGTATCAAATCTTAACACCAATATGAGAGCACCCATCATGGAAGAGGCACTAAATAATCAGGTAGACAATCAAACTTAATTAGCTGACATCAGCCAGTCTCTGTTATCAAACTACCCAGTGCAAGCACAATGGACACACAAATGAGATAGCTATAATGGCAAGGACAGAAGCTATTCATGGGCTCAACAGCATTACTTCCACTTACCAAGGCTGATCAAGCTACTGATATCATTGAATGTTCAATCTGCTAGAAACAGAAAACAATTCCCCAGAATGGCACCATTTCTATAGGAGACCAAACAGCGATTTGGTAGCTAGTTGAATGTACTGGGCCTTTCAGCTTGCAAGAGGCCGTAAGGCATGTGGACAGGAACAGACACATGTTCTGGGTTTAGATTTGGCTTTTCTGCCCATAGCATGTCAGCACCACTATCTGAAGATTTACAGTGTTTGATTTACCAGTGTCATCCTAAATAATATGCCATCAGATCAAGGGGTCTACTTTAAAGAAAGGAGGTGCAGGAATTGGTACCTGGCACATGACCATGAGATCATTGGTCATGTCAAATACCAAAGCAAGCAAAACCCACTAGCCAATGGAGTAAAGGAGTGACCTGTTGAAAGCACAGCTGAAGCACCAGCTTAAAGGTAATACTGTAATATGGTGCTTCTTCAGCCTCTAAAATGCATTATATAGTCTAATTCGATGACCTTTATGTGATGCTATACCCCAGGTGGTGGAATACATAGGCGTAGGAATGGATACATGGAAGCAAGAGTGGTCACACTTATCACCAGTCCCAGTGACCCACTTGGGTAATTTGTGTTTCCCATTCCTGTAACTCTAGGAACTGTATGACCTGACATCCCATTTTTCAAAGGGGAAGTGTTGCCAACAGGGAGCAGAAAGATTCAGGCTGTACCATAAGCTTTGGCTAGCACCTGGTCATTTCAGCTTTGCAAGCCAAGTGACAAGCTTATAACAGAAAAAGGAGTCACCATCTCAGCAGTGATAATTAACCCTGATCATTGGGAGAACACAAGGCTTCATGTACACAATGATGGCAGGAAGAAATATGTTTGACATCCATGTGATACACTTGCCCAACCTTGATGATAAATGGATTAGTGCAACTAAGGCTTAAAGAAGGAACAGTGACCAGAGACTCAGGATGTTCAGAATCATGCCAAGAGGAAAGCCACCAAAACTAGCAGAGGGTGAGGGAAATCTAGAGTGGAAAATGGAGGAGAGATATGGTGAGTATAACCTGAGACCCTAAAACTCACTGTATCATCAGGGATGCTAGTTTATCCTACCACACTTACTCATATAAGAATTCTCCAGGAAAAGAAACCCATTGGAATCCTAGAAGATTGATGCTCAGTATGTATATGAAGAAGTGGATCCAAGAGGTACAAGCAGTTCACTGATGCCCCTTTTAGGAATCAAGATGTTATTCTACCAGCTTCTGGAACTGCTGCTAGCTGTCAGCTGTCTGTGTAAAGTGCCTTGGCTGAAAAGAACATCCTTGCTCAAGGTCATGGCTCCTCCCCAGATGTAGCACATAAAGACAGATCATAGAGGTTATAAAGGCCTGGCTCATTTGCTCCAACTCCTGACAATCCCCAAAGCCCATCTCAGTGTCAGATATTCCTCTGAATGACCTATGTATGATCTTCATTAGATAGCATCATAGCCCAATTTTTCCCTGTGCACAATTCTGCTTCCTTCTCTTCCATTCCATAGGTGTTGCTTCCCAGAGAGTTCCCTACTTAGCTGTCTGCCCACTAATCTCCATGTCATCCCAAAGAACCCAATTTATGAAACCACTGATGGTGTCATATCAAGTAAACACATGCTCTGGACCAGAAATGAGGAGATTCTGGTTCTAGTCAAATGTCTGGTTCTAATGTGTCAACTGACCTCAATCAAGTCAATAAACCATAACAACTTTATGTTCCTCATCAGTTTTACTGAGAAGAAAAAGAAATTGCTGTGGTCCTTAGTCCTAGATAAGAACCAGAATGTAAGTTCCTGAGTGGCTATTCATTGGCTTTGTGACCTTGGGAATATCCCTCCAAACCTCTAGGCCCATGTCTAAAATGAGAGGTAGATTAAATGATCTTTAGTGTCCTTTATACCTCTAATAGACTGTGAATCTAAATATATAAATCCCATATCATTATTTCTGTAACATAGCATTTAAGATGGCATTTTCAATTTTACCAATAACTTTGTGGCCAAGAAAAAAATTTTTCAGTCCTTATGATAAAAGTGTTTAAGGTCCTTGCCAAAAAGAATTTTTTTAAATCCTATGACTTCATTCCTTCTCATTCCTTTGTCTCTCTTTAATGACCTTTTTTGAAATCCTTGTTGTCATGTACCTTTTCCTCCCATCCCTAAGAGACTTTGAGTAAATAATAGGAGAGAAAAATGAGTATTCAGCATTGGCATACAAGTATTGTAAAGCTTAGTTTCAATCACTTCATGTTCTCTTCCTGTTTACCTGTCTTTGTAGCCTCTGTTGCATCATACGGACTTTCGAGATTATACTTATGGTTCAATATTTATAATGTGGTTACTACCAAAGCTCCTCAGAAATATTTCCAGGGTTTTACCAAATGCTTCTCTTGCCCTAATACCTGTCTGCTCCTTTACATTCAGTTTGAACCCCTTTTCCAGTGATTATCATAGAGATTGCTGAAATCTAGCCCTTTTCCTTTGCTATATCCCTGCTTTCCGCTACCTGGCCCCATATATTCCCATGAAGAATAACAGAGATATCAACACATTGCAACAGGAGCAATTAGGGGTTGGTGGCTGGCTGTGCCATTCTGGACACCTGAAGAGGAGCCAAAAATAGAAATGAGCTGAGTCTGTTCAGGGCTTAGTGCTGCCAGAGGAGTTTCCTCAGTTAGTTCTCAAGGCTATATTTTCTGAGTCATCTTTCACAGCTCACAGGCCAAAACTCATAACTCATATGCTATGCTCTCCATCAAGACACAGTTAATGTCAGACAGTGGTTACTCTCTAAAGGAAGATCTTTACTCACGTCCTGACTGATAGCCCACAATGTCCATGAAATGAAGGGCATAGGGCCCACCTGTATCAAAGTGAACATCTTTTAAATCATACAGTATAAGTTTATCTTCTCTATTCATTCTCATCTCTCTCGACCAGGAATGTACTTTAAAAAGCACCATGTTAAAAATAAATATGTATTAGCCTGGTCTTCAGACTCTAAGCTGTGTGAACCAGAGACTTCACGGCAGAGTGGGGAAAGCCAGAGGCAGTGGGGTTCCTATGATAATGTCTCCCAGATGCTCCTTGCTGCTTGCAACCTTCTCAAAGTTCATTTATTCCTTATTGTTCAATGAATGTCAACAATAGTTTTTCGTTTATTTTTTCAAATCCTGCCATTAAATTGCGCTGAATTAGTAAGAAGTTAAAGCCCAACTCTGATAAACTAAAATATCCCTGATTTTGAGTATTCTTGCTACAAACCTTTCTAAATTCCAAAGATGTCCTAGTTACCGTCTTCTTAATTCCTGGTTTAGATAGTTTTAGGATAAAAGTATGTGCCTCTCCTCATCCCATAAGGTCAATGCACAAACCCAGAATTACTTCCTTTCTTTCTTTGCTTATTGACACACATCCAATCACAACGTGTTCTACCTACCCTGCTGTTTGACAGAACTCAGAACACTGACATGAAGTCTGGAGGCAACATGAATGCCACACTATGCGCTAGCAAGGAAATAAGAATGCTGGCTAGGAAATTTCTTGAGGAGAACAAAATGTTTACCTGTCTGCCTCAGAGCCTTTTCATTCTTTAAACACTGCTCCCCCAGCCTGTTAACCTTACACATTAAGAGACAGAAGGTTGGAGGTGCTGTGTCTCATAATCAAAATTCCCAGAACAGTTCAAAATGGGGACAGCAGCGCCACCAAGGGACGCTGTGAGCAGTAACTAATAAAAACCAGTATAAAATGCCTTGCACATGGGGGATGCTGGGTTAATCACCATCAACCTAAAGTTTAAAATATATTGGCTGCAATGTTGATTTAAGTGACAGGAGAGGTGTTGCATTACAACCATCTCTTTGAAATTCACACTCAACTTCTTCCATGTATTTTGGCCACAGCATGCAATATTAAGTGCGAGAAAAGTTTACATTTGTTACTTATTGAAAAATTTGGTCTCTTAGTCATATTGAAAATATAACGTGTGCAAGAACAAAGATGATGGATGAACTAGTATGTTCCTTAACTCTACCGGCGTAGTATATTCTCAGCTCTGCAAGGGCAAATGACAGCAACTAAGGGGAAGAAACTATGGTCTTGGGAGCGCCATCATGGGTGCACCCAATGATGCTGATGGCCCTCACCACCCCCCGCCGTCTTCATTCAGTCATCTACCTTAACTATGGAAACGCTCAATGCTATTAATCAGGGAGAGCTATGTTTAACAGGAAATTGACAGCAGTACATTATATCCTGGAAAATAGAGAGCTAAAACATTTCTAAGTACCATGCGCCCCTTAGAAATTGCACAAGGTGCTGCTTCTGATATTTTTAGGCTTTATGCCTTACCCAACAATGATATAGCACTTTTCAGTTCATTGACAAGAATTTTCTTTTAAGAATTTGTCAGTTACCCAGCATTCTACAAAATCCATAATATAATTGATGGCATTTGTATATTTCTATAATGCTTTATAGTTTTCAAGTTGTCTGTAATCATATTCTTACTCGATTAAATTCATTCAATAATTTTTAAGATCTGAAAATGAGCCAGGAAAATAACCCTCACACATAAACACACAATGACAACAACAAGCCAAACAAGGTACTATTACCTGCATCCAGCAAATGAAGAAAAGTGAGGCTGGGATGTCAAGTGGTATCCCAAGGTTACAAGATAACAGATTAGAGAAAAGTTTGATAAACAATAGCAGACAGATTTTTCAAGATAGTGAAGGTCAGTTACTGGATAACTCAACTAGCAACATAATGAATATATAAAGGAAAAATGTAGAGCCTCTGATAACTCAGAAGCCTCTATGCAGTTAACTGCTCCCAATTTAATATTTGAAATAAAACCTATAAATTTAACTTCTTTTCATTTTCCCCCTCTTTTTCTGTTGAAAGTATGAAGGAATAAAGGAAGTACCAAATCCGTTAACCAAGGAGGATTCTTTACCTTTTGTGTGTGTGTGTTCATGCCCCTTTGGCTAGCTGGTGAAGTCTATGGACCACTTCTCAGGCCAATGTTTTTAATATACAAAAGGAAATGCCTAGGTTTACAAAGGACAATAATTAAAATACAATTGTAATATATCAAAAGAAAAAAATCATGATTTAATGATAGCATGTGCTTCTATACTAATATATTTAATAACAAACTCTGTCTGCAGGTCTAATAACTACTCTAATTTTAAAATAGTGACAAAGCATCAATGGCATTTCCAGAGATCTGCAACAGCTGCAGTGTGATATGAGAATATCTGTAATTTCTATTGGTGATAAGGTCACAGATATTCTTAATACCACTGTGGTTTGTGCCCACATATATAATTGAAGGAACTGTTAAATTTCAGCTAGTGATTAATAATTAAAAAGATGGAATTTTTACAGACCACTTGAATTCTACCCAAGGGCTTCTTGCGGGTCCCTGTATCCTATATTTAAAACTCGTGTGGCAGGAGGAAGGAAAGAAGAGTAAGAAGATAAAGGATGCACATAAAGTATTCAGAGGAGCCCAAATTAGCACTAGGTTTCATCAGCCTAGAGAAGAACACTGTTTTGTGCTTCTCTTACAGTTTCCCACAGCCACTAGAACAATGTTGATAAAGAGCCTCCAAGCCTAGTAACAGATTCGTGGATGGTCAGACCTCTTGGCTGAGACCCACTGCAGGGTCCCCCTTCCTGAGCTGACTTCCATTCCTCCTGCTGGAGATAGGTGGACCCTCCTTGATGATATGAGCATATGGCCTTAGTGAGCCAAGAGAATAAGAATGAAACCGTCCCTTATCTCCAGTGGCAGGTGGGAAAATTAGAATAGCAAAATGGGAATAAAACAAATTAAAAACATATCAGAGAGAATGTTTCACTTAATATGGTTTCTGCTTGACAAATCGTTTCTTCTCCTAGTGGAACACTTTATATGACACTAACTGGCAAGAATAAATCAGAAGCATTGTTTAGTTGGGGTAAGAAGAGAAATAAACGTGAATGAATTTAAACTGTAAGTCAAAATGGTACCGATACCTCTGATGAATGACAGAGGTTTACTCTCAATGGTTTCATTATGCAAATTATGTTATTTGTTTTCCAGCTTTACTCAAAACAAACGATGATGCCAGAATGAAAGCAAATTGTGTTCTTATCAAGTGTCTCATCAATGTGACTTAAAATATTACAAAATTTACCATACGCTGGCCTTTTTTATATTACCCACTGATCATTTAATTCCAAATGTCGATATGACACTGTCATGTCATCACGAAAGTTTTTTTCTTAATAAATATTCTGGGCATAGGAAAGCATCAGGGGGAATTAGAGCTTAAAGTAAGAAGAAAATAAATGTGATCTTTCCAGTCTTTCTGCCACATAAATAAGCTTTTTCTTGTTTTATACCAGTAAGTTTATGTTTCCTTACCATGCCTCCATAGTAACAGTGAAAAGCCAAGTATTACTGAGTTAAGGAAATAGCAAAAGGGAAGCAAATTAAAATAAATTGTTCTCTGGAGCCAGATTTCCTTGGCTGGTAACTTGCCTTTTCCAGTTCAGAAGTCCTCATTCCCTACTCATCCCTTTCCTTCTGAGACTGCCCACCAATTCTCCTAGGTTTCATTTCCTCTCTCCTCTGCTTACACTCTTCTCAATTTAAGCACCATGATCCATTTCCTTCTGTGTCCCTCCTGCTACTACTCATTGCTAATTCCAAGGGTAATCACACAGAAGGAAGCATAAAATAATGATGATTTTAAAATAATGAAAAATGTGATTTTATAATAAGCAGCAAAAAAGACATGAAAAATATATGAAAGAAACATTTCAAATTCAGCAAAATCAATCATTACTTTTTTGGTCCTCCAGGATCATGGAAAGACTTGGGATCTAGCAGAAGAGCTCAGATTTCAACTATTTATGAGCCATTTGACTAGTAAAATCTTCCTTCCCACCAAAGTCCGTACACTGACCCAACAAGGACCAGAAAAAAAGAATTGTTTTCTTAAAATCTGAACAATATTACTGCTAGCACAGAAGATAAAAATACACCAGGATTGAATAAGGCAGCAGAACTAAAAACAGCCATGAACATTCAAAGGCCATCTTAGTCCATTTACTATTGCATCCAAATAAATGAATACTTATTGACATTCATTATGTGAAAAGTTTCTGAGAAATATGAAATCATTAGCAATGGTTGCTACAAAGTGCATGGATCGAAAGCAAGGAGAAAATGAAAGGTGATATTCATCCTGTGGACCATGGGAAGATTTTCAAACTAGAAGATTACATGATCCAGCTTCACCTTTTTAAGATTATTATTATAGGATAAATTTCAAGAAAGGAGATATTATAGAAGAGGAGACAACCTAAGAGAGTTCTTTCTTTTTGTTTCATATAAATGTTTGGCTAATTCTGATAACATTTGCTACAACAATGTGTTTTGTTTTGTCTTTTTAATGTTAGACTTAAAAGTCACATCTTAATATACCCTTAATATCTTAAATTCAAAAAACTTTCTAATAAGAGAAAACCAAATTATCAAAATGTTGAAATAGAACCTAATAAGCCAATTTAAATATGATCCAAGCAAATACTAATATATAGCTTCAGCATTTAACCAAATATAGAAATATTAAGGAAATGTGTCTATTTTCTTAATCATTAAATTATTTTGAAGGATGTATAGAGAATGAAACACCATTCTCATTCCAAAGGAGAAAACTTACTTAACATATGCAAGAAGGTTTTCAAGCAATTTGAATTAAATCATAAATTACAGACTTCTAGTTCAACAGGGAAGTTGAGCCCTGTTCAAAGTACAGATTAGTCTTTTCTCCCTAACCAAACTCCATTAAAAGTAAAGTAAAAGGAACAGGTACAAACATATGAATCAAAAAACAGGAGTCCTGAAATAACAGTAGATGAAAAATGTTGACATAATTTTGGAAGATGAAGTGTGGATGGATGAATGGTGATTAAATTAGCAGAGAAGAGACAAGTAAAATCCCAGTAGCTTTGCAGGGAGGGTAGCTGTCAAAAGGGAGCAAAGTCTCTCATGGTTCAGAACACTTGAGCAGTTCAGGAACTAGAGCTACGAAGTAACCATAATTCTCAAGACAGGAGTGTGGGTTGGGGCTGACAACAGAGTACTGGTCAAAAGTCAGGCTATGTAGGGGTGCCTGGGTGGCGCAGTCGGTTGAGCGTCCGACTTCAGCCAGGTCACGATCTCGTGGTCCGTGAGTTCGAGCCCCGCGTCAGGCTCTGGGCTGACAGCTCAGAGCCTGGAGCCTGTTTCCGATTCTGTGTCTCCCTCTCTCTCTGCCCCTCCCCCGTTCATGCTCTGTCTCTCTCTGTCCCAAAAATAAATAAACATTGAAAAAAAAATTAAAAAAAAAAAAAGTCAGGCTATGTATAAAAATCAGTTATACACCGGTAATTTTCTTCTCAAACCCACAATGCCAGATAGCTGTCCCTCCCCCACACTGACAGAAAACTGGAGACTCTTCTCTGGAGAAACAGAACTATAGAGGCTCTGGACTCCAGGACAGTAGGTACAGCTGCAGGTGACAGAGAATCTCCATCAGATATAGGGGAACTAAGCGACAATCCACATATTGACTTGGCCCCAGAGTGTTGGCAATAAGGTACCTATGTCTAAGCAGGAGAAAGCTCCCTTTGGAGAAACTAGCCAGTTCAAGAAAAAGAGCTTAAAGAAATAGTTACATGTCCACCTAATCCATGATAAGGCCCAACAGTTGACAAACCAACCCATCTTCATGACACATACATATACATAGTGCTTCCAATTCAGTTTTCATACCTCATTGATAAATATGATAAACAGCCAAGAATCATCAAACATTGTGGCAGGGCTTCCAAATGAAAGACCAAATTTAAAAAAGTGGGGGGGGGGGGGTGGAATTATAGAAATCATAGGAAAGAGAAATTAGAATATGTAAAGGCCAAAAGAAAACTTCAAAAAAGTCTCTAGTAAATATCTTCAAAGTGATGAGGGGGAAAAATCACACCCTTGAATTAGAAGAGATGACGGACTATAGAGCATCTGGGTGGCTCAAGTGTCCAACTTAGGCTCAGGTCATAATCTCATGGTTTGTGGGTTCGAGCCCCACATCAGGCTGTGTTGACAGCTCAGAGCATGGAGCCTGCTTCAGATTCTGTGTCTCCCTCTCTTTCTGCCCCTCCCCTGCTCATGCTCACTATCAAAAATAAAACATTAAAAAAAATTAGAAAAGATGACTATATTAAAAAAAAAAGATTTCAGAAAATAAAAGTATCTGTATCTCCCTTAAATTTCTGCTTAAAAACCCTGACTCTCCTTTTTAAAATGTGGCACCACTCATCTCTTGGTATTTACAATCTCTGTCTGGCTTCAGCCCTGAGAAGATAAGGTCCTCAATAGCAGAGAATTGTGCTTATCTTTAGCACCTATAAGGGTCTCTGGCATATCGTGATGGTTCAATGGTGCTGATGAATGAATGAATGAGTGAAAAAAGATCCTTTGAAATTAAAAATATAACAGCAAATGTTAAAAAATTAAGAGATGGGTTGAAAAATAAAATTTTAAACATAACCTAGAAGATAGAATAAAAAGACCAAGAATAGTAAGAAAACAGAGGAGAAAAAATTATGAAAGAAATAATATAAAAATATTTTCCAGAATGAGGATGTGAGTTGCCAGATTTAAATGGCCCTCTCAGGGCTCACAAAAGCAAATGAGAAAGACTCAAACCACAGAACATTATTGTGAAACTTCAGAATATCAAAGAGAAAGATCTCAAAGTTTCAGAAAAAAAAAATCATCTATGAAAATTAGGAATCTAAGAATCATTAAACTTCTCAGAAGCAACACTAGAAATAGAAAACAATGAGAAAGTACCTTGGAATTGCAGGGAGAAAATAATTTTTTATTTAAAATTCAATATCATGTAAAACTATTAACCAAATATGATAATAGAATACATAGTTTCAGTCATTCAAGTCCCTCCAAAATATTATTTTCTTTGACTGCATTTTCAGAAAGCTGTTGGAGTATGTGCTTCACCAAAATGAAGTGTAATCTAAGAAACAGTTATCAAGAAATCCAGTAATCCTAAAGTGCATCAAAAAGAAAGGCAGAGAGCGGTGCCTGGGTGGCTCAGTTGGTTGAGCATCTGACTTTGGCTTGGGTCATGATCTCACGGTTTGTGGTTTCAAGCCCCATGTCAGGCTCTGTGCTGACAGTTTGGAGCCTGGAGCCTGCTTCGGATTCTTTGTCTCCCTCTCTCTTATCTTCCCCTGCTTGCGTTCTGTCTCTCTCTCTCTCTCTCTCAAGAATAAATAAATATTTAAAAAAAAATAGAGAGAGAGAAAGACAGAGAGAATTCCCCAAAATAGTGAAGGGAAATGCCCACGAAAACAGCTCTGGGGCAGGCTTAGAACGTAACCAGTTAAAATTAGAGTAGGAGAGAGGGTTCCACAAGGAATTCTGCAAGAAAAAAATGAACCTGACCAGGTGAGAAGATGTTTATAGTCCTTTTTTTTTTTTTTTAACGTTTATTTATTTTTGAGAGAGAACTCAAGCGGGGAAGGGGCAGAGAGAAAGGGAAACAGAGAATCTGAAGCAGGCTTCATGCTGTCAGCTCAGAGCCAGATGCAATGTGGGTCTTGAATACAGGAACCATGAGATCATTCTGAGCAGAAATGAAGAGCTGGGAGCTCAACTGACTGAGCCATGCGGGCAGCCTAGATGTTTATAGTTCTCATGCAAAGCATTTGGTTGATTTAGTAACAGATAAAAAGAAAACATATTAAAATAAGAAAATTTAACACCAGGGAAAACAAAAACACTTGCAGCAAAAAGAAAACATAATATAGTACATTACAGGGCTCAGCTATACCATAGTCACAATAATAAAAATTGTAAGCATTCATTCAAAATGGAAATTATGGGGACACCTCGGTGTCTCAGTTGGTTAACGTCTGACTTCAACTCAGGTCATGGTCTCCCAGTTTGTGAGCTCGAGTCCCTGCATCAGGCTCTGGGCTGACAGCTCGTACCCTGGAGCCTGCTTCTGATTCTATGTCTCCCTCTTTCTCTCTGCCCTTCCCCCACTCACACTCTGTCTCTTTTTCTCTCTTCCAAAAATAAACATTAAAATTTTTTTGTAATAAATAAATAGGGGTGCCTGGGTGGCTCAGTCGGTTAAGCATCCGACTTCAACTCAGGTCACGATCTCGCAGTCCGTGAGTTTGAGCCCCGCATCAGGCTCTGGGCTGATGGCTCAGAGCCTGGAGCCTGCTTCCCAATCTGTGTCTCCCTCTCTCTCTGCCCCTCCCCGTTCATGCCCTGTCTCTCTGTCTCAAAAATAAACGTTAAAAAAATTATTTTAATTTTTTTAATAAATAAACAAAATGGAAATAATGGGGGTGCCTAGGTGGCTCAGTTAGTTATGCCTCTGACTTTGGCTCAGGTCATGATCTCACAGTTTGTTAATTTGAGCCCCGCTTTGTATTGCTGATAGCATGAGACTGCTTCAGATTCTCTGCCCCCCTCTCTCTTTACCTCCCCTCTCAAAAATGAATAAGCTTAAAATAAAATGGAAATTATGATACAAATATATTAGGAGGATTATGATACAAATATATTAGGAGGATTATGATACAAATATATATTAGTAGTCGGGGGGACAGGGAAGCAGGAAGGAGATGAGAAAGCAAAACTCTCAAAATAAGGCATCAACAAATAAAACCTGAAGCTTAAAATCAAGAATTCACAGCATAAGCATTTTTAGATACATAGAGGCAACACTAGAAGAAACCACTGAAGAAGCTGAAAATGGTTACCTCTGGGAAATGAAAAATTGAGTTTCGGAGGACCGAGTTCAAGGGATGTTGGTTTTGTTGGGGAAGGCAGTCTCACATGTGTAATCTTTTGACCCCCAATCCATTGCATACAAATAAACCCGGAGCCTGGAACACTTCCTCACCAAGAGATAACGTGACCACACAGTGCACTACTGAGGCTGAGTCTTGGCCCATCTCTCCCCTGTATGAGGAAAGCATCGTTCTATCTAGCGCTTTACTGCATTATGTTTTCCCTGGCAACTCTGATACCAAGAGGCAGGTGGCAGAAGGGTCGGGAGTCCTCCCCTGGGCTCGGTAACTGGTGTGGGGTACTCCACCAGTGTTCTGCCTGACATTCTCATTATAAGCTTGTAACACTATTTGACTTACTAAATTATATGCAATTTCTATATCAATAAACATAAAAATTTATTGTGAGCAATACTTTGAGTCATAGTACTGCAAATAGTACTGGTATAATCTCCACAGATATTGGGATTATAATCAACTTGCACACCAGTGCCTGTAACACAAATGATGTCCAGTTTATTTACCATTATTTACTGTTATTAACAAACAATAGATTTGGCTTACCATGGGAAAAAAATTAGAGTCTCTGATTATATACTATCAGTACACTGAAGCTGTTTTGTGGGTGCATTCTCTAAATCTACACATAAAGGAAAGTGGCAAAATCGATTTAGCTATGTGGTTACAGGTAGATGGAAAGAAAAACAAAAGAATAGTTTTTAAGTAAGCACTCTAATCCATATATTTGCAGATGGAAGACAAAACAAGACATATCTACCCAGGAGGAAAACATAGGTTCTGGAAGCTTGAGTTGGAATATGGTGGTTAATCAGATATAGGAAATGAGATGTCAAGGAGGATGCACGTTTGTTTAACTTGAATAACAACAGAGTGGGTGGTGATTTTGTTCCCCGAAAGAAGGAACATGGGAGAAAGAAAACTCTGGAGAGCTGGGAAGTGAAGTGCTATGTTTTGAATACTGTTGGAGATGGCTGGTAGTCAACTGGACTTATAGGTCAGCGCTCAGGGAAAAGATGTGGACTAAGACTAGGGTTTAGAAGCCTTCAGACAAAGGTGGTTAGTGAACTCGAGAGCATTACTTGGTAGCGTAAGGCAAGATCAATACAGCACAATGTGCAGAGTTAGAAATTAAAGGGACTCCTGACAAACAGATCAGGAGAGAAGAACCTGGAAAAATACTGTGCAGGAGAAGACAAGGAAAAAGAAATACCAAGAGAGTTTGAAGAGTCTGACAGCAGCCAAAAATTCAGGAATAAGAACATAATTAATTGAGTCCAAAGCTGTTGAGTGATGAAGGATGAGTCCATGGAACCAGAAATAAGGTCATTAATGGTCTAGGTGGGAGATATTTGGTTGGAGCTGTGGGAAAGGAAGCCCTCTCCACTGGCTTGGTGGAAAGAATGAAGATAAAATGGGAATAATGATGATGGATGACTTTACAAACAAGAGGGAGAGAAAGAAACACTTCAGGCAGTTGCTGGAAGAAGTAGTATTACGATTAAACAAACAAAATAGTAAACCCTTATCTGCTTGACTAGGCACCTGAATCCCTGCCCATCCCTTCCCCAATCTGCTTTTTCAGAAAAACGGGTCCTGTTTCAGAAATTCCAGATGCTTGGGGCGCCTGGGTGGCGCAGTCGGTTGGGCGTCCGACTTCAGCCAGGTCACGATCTCACGGTCCATGAGTTCGAGCCCCGCGTCGGGCTCTGGGCTGATGGCTCAGAGCCTGGAGCCTCCTGTTTCCGATTCTGTGTCTCCCTCTCTCTCTGCCCCTCCCCCGTTCATGCTCTGTCTCTCTCTGTCCCAAAAATAAATAAACGTTGAAAAAAAAAAATTAAAAAAAAAAAAAAAAAAAAAGAAATTCCAGATGCTGTCCAAAGCCTTAATCCAAACAAAAAAGACCACCCCAAGCCAGTACTGGTCAGATGCTGAACTTCTAGCATTGGTACTGCTAGGAACTCACGCTGGTATGGGGATCATTTACACTTTGCCTCCCTCCCTGACAGTGACTAACATTAAGTGTGAGTTCACCCCACTGTGTTGACACTGTGAGTTCTGACCACTGGCTGATGAGCTCCACAACTCCCCAAGCAACCCTCCTTCCTCACTGACCTGTGCAGTCACCATGCTTCAACACCAATGCCACTTCTAATAGTAAATTGCCATTATTTAGTGCTGATTACATGCCAGGAACCATGCTAAGTGCTTCATAGACATTATCTAATTTCCTCCTTCCAACAATTTTATTTCCTTTTTTTCCAGGTGAGCAAATTGATGCTTAAAGAAATTAAGAAACTTGTCCACATTCACATTTAATAAGTGGTGGATCTAGGATTTGCACTTAGGTTTGCCTAACCACAGGACCATATCTATAACAGCATGAATTAGAATAGACCTCATGGATACATTTATATCCCAATGAAACTAGGCCTCCTGGTGCAAAAGGATTATGGCCTATGTTTCCAGATGATGAACACATAACAGTTTCCCTTGTACAAGCCATTGGGCCATATAAGCATAAACCAACAGCCCTGTCTTAAAAGACTTTTTAATCTAGCTGAGGAGATCAGACAAATAGGTTTGAAAATGCAATGAACTATATTAAGTAGCATATGATTAAGGGTCAAATGACTAGTACAGATTAGAAATGCTATTTGGAGGTAAGAGGAAGAAGAGATTCAATCAAGCCGGGAGGATCAGAAAAGGCTTCAGAGGGAAGACCTGAGCTAAATCTTGAAAAATGGCTCCAATTTTAACAGGAAGAGAAGAGGGAGGAGGATATGAAACCAATCAGCAGATATGAAATTGGGAATGAAATGTTAGTGATAGCAAATGCAGGAAATGAGCAGGTCCTGCCATCTGATCTAGGCAGAGTCAGTTTTTCTCAGCATGGACACATCCACAACCAAAGTGGGGAAGCTATCCTTCTCAAGCTCCTTAAAGAGTTCTAGCCCAATAGTGGTTTTCTTTTCTTCAGTTAATAAAAGGCTTTCATTTTGTGAGATACCGCTCCATCTTACCATTAACCAAACCCCAGTTCAAGTTATTTCAGGATGTTGATTTCCTCATATTTCCTGATATGACTCATGCAGTGGCAGCTTGAAGGAATAGGCTTAAAGTCTCTAATTGAGGCAGCAAAGAAAGAGTGAATTAAGCCTTTTGTATCTGCGTTGTTGCCAAAAATTTATGGAAGAATGAAATACATATATTCATGTTTACATTCCTTATGAGCCAGATCAGTTCATTAAATTTTCACAGAGTTAAAGCAAACTAAAAAAAACCCATTTTTTATTCTGATTTATTCATCAAAACTTCCAGCTTGATAAATGAGCAGAGGATTTCCAAAAATTTTCTTGTAAATGAAAATCTATCTCTTTGGAAGGAGGCATAATTATACTCCTGGTTATTCTAAATAGGAGTAATAACTATGGTATTTATTTAAGAAATTATGATTAAATAATGAGATGGTCTTTGTTCCAGCTTTTGTTTTTCAAATTTAGTGAAAATGAGACACAGGTAAATATCTGAGTGTGCTGGAGAGTGAAGGGCTCAGCAGCAAGGCAGGGAAGGAACATGTTTGATATTAATAAGATGCTCATGTTCTCAATCATCCTCTAAAAACCATTCTTGGAATTGGCGATTAAATCAAGTGACTCCAAGTAGTAACATCCCGTGCTACCTCTGGTCCTGTACAGACCTATGAATGTACAGCTTTGGGTTTCTAGAGAGGGTGTCATTTTTTACTGTCTGGGAATCTGGGTGCAGGATTAAATCGAAGACTCCTCATCTCCACACCGTGTCACAATCAGCTCCCTTCCATTTGCAATCAAATGTCCACTGCTAATTGCCAGGCACCCAGTATTTATTTAAATATAGTGAACAAATATTTAGTCCTAGAAAATAATGAGCTGGATCTTCATTAATTTGAAAAAATGAAGGCAAAACAAAAGGCCTCTGAAGTACAAGCTGTTCTAAATACAATGCATTGAGAAGATGCCATTTCTGCTTTTGATCCATATTCATTCCAGTGTCCCCCACAGGAATGCTCTCTGAATCTTCAGGAAATGATCCTGAGATTGATTTTGCAAACGGAAACACTCAACTGGCTGACTGTAGTCAATGCAGGCAGTGTTGTGTTGCCAGGTTTCCAACTGAGGACAAATGTGTTTGTCATTGGCTTGTAGGTGTCCCTGACAGGTATCCTTTTGTGTGCAATAATATGCATGGTGGTTTTAATGTTTTGAGTAAAGGAAGAAAATGCGTTTTTTGGTTTGCTTGTTTGTGGTATGAGGAGGTCAGAAAAATGGTGAAGACAGAGAAGAAATAAAGAAATTTCCCAGTCTCCTCTTCACATGCCCTGGTGAAGGGAAGGGTGACAGTGACATGCTGAAGGGGCTGAATTCAGGAACTACGAGGCTGGAGGGCATAAAGGGCAACCTTTCACAGAGAGAGCACCTGAAGGACTGTGCTTCGGGAACATCAGTGCACTGTACCCACAGCAGAAACAGCAAAATTCACAGGGAGGGCAGGACCAGCACAACCAAGTGAGAGCTAAGTGAGAAGGCAGAAGTAGCACAGGCACATCTCGGAAATCTGACAGGCGTGGTTCCAAGACCACCACCATAAAGCAAATATGGCAATAAAGTGAGTTAAATGACTTTTTTGGTTTCCCAGTGCATATAAAAGTTACATAAACATAACTGTAGTCTATTAAGTGTGCAACAGAATTATGTCTCAAAAAATGTACATACCTTAATTAAAATATACTCGATTGCTAAAAATATGCTAACCATCATCGGCCTTCAGTGAGACATAATGTTTTTTGCTGGTGGAGGGTCCTGCCTCATAGCTGATGGCTGTTGAATGATCATGGTGGCTGAAGGCTGGGGTAGTTGTGGTCATCTCCTAAAATGAGACAATGAAGTTTTGTCACATCCATTGACCCTTCCCATCACGAATGATTTCTCTGCAGCATGCAATGCTATTGATATCATTTTACCCACAGAAATTCTTTCAAAAATGGAGCCAATCTTCTCAAACTCAGCTGCTGCTTCATCAACTAAATTTACATCATATTCTAAATCCTTTGTTGTCATTTCAATGGTCTTCACAGCAACTTCACCAGAAGTAGATTCCATCTCAAGAACAACCTTCTTTGTTCATCCGCAAGAAGCAACTGCTCATCCAATCAAGTTTGATCATGAGATTCCAACAGTTCAATCCCATCTTCAGGCTCTCCTTCTAATCCTAGTTCTCTTGCTGTTTCCACCACATCTGCAGTGACTTCCTCCACTGAAGTCTGGAACCCCTCAGACTCCTCCATGGGGGTTGAAATCAACTTCTTCCAAACTCCTGTGTTGATATTTTGACCTCCTCCCATGAAAAAAATGTTCTTCTCATGCCACAAATGTTCTTAGTGGCATCTAGAATGGTGAATCCTTTCCAGAAAGTTTTCAATTTACACTTCCCAGATCAACCAGAGGAATCAATATCTATGGGAGCTGTAGCCTTATGAAATATATTTCTTAATAAGACTTGAAAGTCAAAATTACTCCTTCATCTATGGGTTGAAGAACGGATATTCTTTTAGCAGGCATGAAGACAATATTAATCTCATTGCACATCTCTGTTAGAGCTCTTGACCAGGTAGATTATCAATGAGCAGTCATATTTTGAAAGAAATCTTTTTATCTGAGCAAGTTTCAACAGTGGGCTTAAAATATTCAGTAAACCATGTTGTAAACAGATGTACTGTCATCCAGGCTTTGTTGTTCCATTGACAGAGTACAGGAAGAGTGGATTTAGAACAATTCTTAAGGACTTCTAGATTTTCAGAATGGTCAATGAGCACTGGCTTCAACTTAAAGTTACCAGTTGTGTTAGCTCCTAACAAGAAAGTTGACCTGACCATTGAAGCTTTGAAGGGAGGCACTAGCTTCTCTAGCTATGTAAGTCTTAGATGGTATTTTCTTCAAATAGAAGGCTGTTTTATCTACATTGAATATCTATTGTTGAGTTTAGCCACCTTCATGAATTATCTCAGCTGGATCTTCTGGATAACTTGCTGCAGCTTCTACATCAGCACTCACTGCTTCACTTTGTACTTTTATGTTATGGAGATGGTTCCTTTCCTTAAACCTCATGAACCAACCTCTGCTACCTTCCAACTTTTCTTCTGCAGCTTCCTCACCATTCTCAGCCTTTGTAGAATTGAAGAGAGTTATGGCTGTGCTCTGGATTAGGCTCTGGCCCAAGGGAATGTTGTAGCTGGTTTGATATTGTATCCAGACCACTAAAACTCTCTCCACATCAGCAAGAAGGCAGTTTTGGTTTCTTATCTTTCATGTGTTCAGTGGAGTAGCACTTTTAATTTCCTTCAAGAACTCTTCCTTTGCATTCACAACTTGTCTAGCTGTTTGGTGCAAGAGGCCTAGCTCTGGGCCTATTTCAGCTTTTGCCAAGCGTTTCTCACTAAACTTAAGAATTTGTAGCTTCTGATTTAAAGTGAGAGACATGTGTCTCTTCCTTTCACTTAAACACTTAGAGGCCAGGACAGGGTTATTAACTGACCTCATTTCAATATCGTTAAGTTTCAGAGAACAGGGAGCCTGAGGACACACAGCGAGATGGAGAATGACCAGTCAGTGGAGCAGTCAGAACACTCCAAACAGATTAAGTTTGTCTTATACAGGCACAGTTCATGTAGCCCCAAAACAATCATAAAAGTGATAATCAAAGATTACTGATCACAGAATCATCATGTAAAGTATGATAATAAAAATATTTGAAATGTTTTGAGAATTACCATGCTGTGGCACAGAGACACAAAGTGAGCAAACGCTGTTGGAAAATGGCGCCAATAGATCTGCTCAGCATGGGGCTGCCACAAACCTTTTGCTTATAAAAAAAAAAAAAAACCACAATGTCTGCAAAATGCAATAAAGTGAAGCACAATAAAATGAAGTATGCCTGTAAAGTGAGCAGTATCATTGCTGGGCACAATCGAGAGACCATTCTGAAAAGTTCCGGATGAGCTGAGGGAACTTTTCAGAGGAAGTTGACTTCCTCTATAAGCAGGGAATGGGTTGAGAGGAGGTGGTGGAGGAATCAGTCCATGAATACGCTCATGCTTTTTCCGTGCAGCAGTGGCTGGCCTTTGAATATTATATAAATATGAGATATGCTCATGAATTTAATGTTAAATGTCAACATCCTCTCCAAAGGGAGTCAGCCAAAAAGGATTGATCCCAGACAAGCTTGTTTGAAGACTACTTGAAGCATGAACCTCTCAGCATGAACATCAGTGATGAACATCTGATGGACTTAATTTTACTCAACGTGATTGTTTTTGCAGGACATTATGCTTCTTCTACATGCTAAAGAACTAGTTATTTCATCATCACTTGGGGAAAAGTTTCCATAAGGCTGTGAAACAAGCTCTCTTTCAAAGCTAGGAAGTAAGCAATTATTTACAAATTGTTCCAAATCCTGTTGTACCCAGTAATGATGCAGATAAAGTGAGTACAGGGCTATAACTAGCAGTTGACTCAAGGCCTATTTTTCATGTTGCTATTCTAGAATATTAATTTACCTACTATAATTTACTAACATCTTTATTTTTTTAATGTTTATTTCTGAGAGACAGAGCACAAGCATGGGAGGGGAGGAGAGAGAGGGAGACACAGGATCCAAAGCAGGCTCCAGGCTCTGAGCTGTAGGCACAGAGCCCAATGAGGGGCTCGAACCAATGAACAGTAAGATCATGACCTGAGCTGAAGTCAGACACTTAACTGACTGAGCCACCAAGGTGCCCCTAATTTACTAACATCTTAATGAGAAACTGAATGCTATTCAACTGGACTCAGACCATGGGAAGAATATGTGCTCTCAGCACTTGTATTCCACATAATATTGCAGCTCCTAGGCATTGAAATATGGCAACAAAAGGGAATAAAGGCATACAAACTAGAAATGAAGAAGTGAAACTATCTCTATTCATAGACCATATGATCATGAACATAGACAAGTCTAAGGAATTTACTGAAAAATCCACTATGCTCATAAGTGAGTTTAGCAAAGTGTAAGAATATAAGACCAATACACAAAAATCAACAATTGTATTTCTATACACTAGCAATAAATATGCTTTTAAAGTTTTTATTTTAATCATCCAGTGCTCATCACTGACAGGTGCATTCCTTCATGCCCATCACCATCCCCCATCCCACTCACCTCCCCTCTGGTAACCATCAGTAAAAGTCTGTGTTCTGGTTTCTCTCTTTTTTTTCCCCTTTGCTCATTTGTTTTGTTTCTTAAATTCCACATATGAATGAAATCATGTGATATTTGTCTTTCTCTGACTTATTTCATTTAGCATTATACTCTCTAACTCCATTCAAATCATTGTAAATGGTAAGATTTTATTTTTTTATAGCTGAATGATATTCCAGTGTGTGTGTGTGTGTGTGTGTGTGTGTGTGTGTGTGTGTGTGTGTACACGCGCGCGTATGTGTGTGTGTGTGTATCACATATTCTTTATCCATTTATCAATTGATGGATACTTGGGCTGCTTCCGTATCTTAATTGTTGTAAATAATACTGCCGTAAACATAGGGATGCATATATCCCTTTGAATTGGTGGAGTTTTTTTATTCATATCCAGTAATGCAATTGCTGGATCACAGGGTAGTTCTATGTTTGACTTTCTGAGGAATCTCCTTACTGTTTTTCACAGTGGCTGTGCCAGCTTGCATTCACACCAACAGTACAAGAGGTTTCTCCTTTCTCCACATCCTCATCAACATCTGTGGTTTCTTGTGTTTTTTATTTTAGCCTTTCTGATTTGTGAGGTAGTATCTCATTGTAGTTTTGATTTGCAGTTCCCTGCTGATAAGCAATGATGAGTATGTTTTCATGTGTCTGTTGGCCATCTGTATGTCTTCTTTGGAGAAATGTCTGTTCATGTCTTCTGCCCATTTTTAATTGGATTATTTGGTTTTGGGGTGTTGAACTTTATAAATTTTTATATATTTTGGATACTAAGCCTTTATTGGATAATGTCATTTGCAAATATCTTCTCCCATTCTGTATGTTGCCTTTTAGTTTTGTTGATGGTTTCCTTTGCTGTGCAGAAGTGTTTTTTTTTTTTTTATGAAGTCCCAATAGTTTATTTTTGCTTTTGTTTCCCTTGCCTTAGAAGACATATCTAGAAAAAAATCTGCTACAGCTGATGCCAAAGAAGTTACTGTCTGTGTTCTCCTCTAGGATTTTTATGGCCTCAGGTCTCATATTTTGGTCCTTAATCCATTTTAAGTTTGTATACCAAGTAAGAAAGTGGTCTAGTTTTATTCTTTTGCAGGTTGCTTTCCAGTTTTCTCAACATCATTTGTTGAAGAGACTTTTTTTCCATTGGATATTCTTTAGTGATAAATATTTTTAAATGAAAAGTTAAATACACCATTTATAATAGCATCAAAATTCATCACATATTTAAGGACAAGTGTGTGCAAATGTATTTAAGGCTTGTATGTTGAAAACTACAAAATACTGCTAACTGAGGGGTGCCTGGCTGGCTCAGTTGGTTGAGCATCCAACTTTGGCTCAGGTCATGATCTCACAGTTCATGGGTTCCAGCCCTGAGTCGGGCTCTGTACTGACAGCTCAGAACTAGGAGCCTGCTTCAGAGGCTGTGTCTCCTGCCTGTGCCTCCCTTTCCCTCTGTCTTCCCCTGCTGGCTCTCTGTCTCTGTCTCTCTCAAAAATAAACATTAAAAAATGAAAATGAAAAATAAAGGAACTTTTAGAAGAAAACAGGTACATATCTTCATGCCCTTGGATTTGGCAATGATTTCTTATATATCCACCAAAAAAATCGCTAACTGAAATTAAAGAAGACTTAAATAAAAAAAGCATTAACATATTAATAAATTAGAGAATTTAAGATTAATATATCCATTTCCCCTAAATTTCTCTATAGATAAACACAATCACAATCAATGGCAACAGGGATACTTTTTAGTAGAAATTCATAAGGTAATGCCAAAATTTATCATTTGTGGTGAATGCTATAAGGTGCCACCCAGATTCCCTTTCAGAAATGAAGGAATTCTGTTTAGCCACTGGTAGTACCACCAACAAACAGTCCTTAGATGTCAGCCCCATTTGGGATTGCCTCAACAAAAAAAATCTGCTTTACCAAGACCACACGCCGAATCCCAGGGCATTCAATAACTAAATGACATAGAGGCTTAAAGGCTTGGCAACCTCATTCCAACTCGAGACAGATTGCAGGTCACTGCATCTTCTAAATTCCTTGCCACATCAGGAGGGGTAGTCCATTGAAACTGTGCTGCAGATTGACATCTGTCTGACAGATGTCCCTTCCTTCAAACAAATGTTGATACCAAAGGCATTCCCTAATAAACCTCCTACATGCTAATTTCTTTCCGAGTGTCTGCTTTCTGGGGAATCCACCTCTAGTAGAGTCAAAGTATAGAAGTCACAGGAACCCAGGGGCCAATTCATTACAAGCAATGACTGCCTAACAATTAGAGTGGTCCAAAAATAGACTGTTCTGCTCTGAAAAGCAGTCAATTTCTTAGCATAGAAAGATCTCAAAATGATTGCCAGACATATTGTCAAAGACTTCTGATTTACTAAAATATTTAAATAACTAAAAGGTCTCTTCCAATTCAAAAATCCTCAACTAGCTTTTTGGCTTGGGATAAATCACTCATTCCCTTGAGATTGTTTCCTTTTTAGGAAAGTAAGAGTATTAGATTAACACTGAAGTCCCTTGGAGCTCCCATGATTTTGTAATCTATAATGTGTTGTTATGAGAAGCTTTTCAAAAAGGTAGATCTACTATGATACCAGTCATAGATAAGGAAGAGGACATATGACAGATTCAGACTAATGGCTATGACAGCATAAACAGAGTGCAGACTACTCCATGCTAAATAGCTGATTTTCTCTGAGAAGTTCCAAGCTCCTCAGGAAAGAGTGTTTGCTAATCACAAGACTATTGCAATTGATCCTCATTTAGTTATTTCCTCATATTCATCAAACTTACCTACATCTTACTCTCTTTGATGTGCCATGCCAACACCTTATCTCCATGCCAGCCGGAACATGAAACCATCGACTTGTTTATTGAAAGGTTTTCTGGTGCTCAGAAGCAAAGTCCAAGAAAAATCTTTTATTTCAGTTCCCAATATTTGAAAGACCCATATACTTACCAAAAGAGAAAGGGAGAGTGACACATACATACAAACTTCGTCATTACTTGTATTATCCAAAGTCCCTAAAATCAATGATGCTGTTTACATGATATTATACCAATGACATCAGCATCAGATATTAATATTTTTGAATAGTGCTTTATGGTTTATAAATAACTTCCATGTGCGTTATCATATTTACAAAGATATTTATAAGTAGAGAAGTAATTCCCAAAAAGTAGTAGTTGTTGTTATTATTATTATTATTATTATTATTATTATTACTACCCACCTAGGAAAGAAAAGAAGAACTAAGTTTAACCTGTAGCATAAAATATTGAGAAGTGGTGTTAGAAATAATGCCAGTTGCATGGGATATTAAGCTTTGAAATGAATATTATCTAATATCTTATCTCTGAAGGATTTTTAAAATTGGAAGAGAAAAGAGTCGCATGTGACAATGAAGATCTGAAGTGGGTGTGTGGGGAGGCAAACACCCACTTAACAATCTATTAAGGTTCCTAGAATAAAAGCACACACCCACCAGTGCTTCATAGGTTATTTAAATTTTGATATGTCAGAGGATCAGCCCAGGAAAAGTTGTGTGAATTTTTCTTGCTAGACCACTGAACACAACAAAATCCTCTATTATATTCCGTGGGTACTTTTTGTAAAGTCCACGCCAACAAACTAGCCAATATTGCAGCTTTCTTCAACAAGACTTCCCAATCATCACATGGAGCCTTTCTATTTAAGCCTAATCAGCAAAGTTCACTTGAGATCATTAGTGAATGTCTATATCAACTTTAATATAACTTAGGGGTACATTTGGAAGAAAATAAAATGTAAACAAATTAGATCTCATACTTTAAAAACATTGCCTGGATGGGTCTACCTTCCCTGCAAAAATATTTTTGTTGTCTTGCATTTTCATTTGGTTGAATGACAGGAAAGAATACATTCCAGTTGGCAGACGATGTGAAAACTGTCCAATACCTAGTCTCCATTTCAATATTCTGAAATACACAGATATAGCCCTAGATTTATCTTACATTTTCTAGACTGTGAGAACATAAAATGAAAATACAGAATGTCTAAACATAACTAAAAACTATAGCCCTACATAGCTGCTAGCTGATTAATTCTGGCTACCACCCTTCTGCTTTATGACTTGTAGTTAAAAAACAAAAGCAAAGCCAAGCACAAAACAATATAAGTAAGATGTTGAACAGACCACTGACTTTTGCTCTTTCTGCCTGAAGAAAACTGTCTTAAGAAGGGAAGGGTGATCCCAGCTCATGATGGTGGGCTGAGCATACGTGCTGCCTCCCCTTCTGGCAAAAATCCCTTTACAAGCCAGAAAATACACACACACACACACACACACACACACACACACACACACACACACAGAATCCACCTCAACAGTAGAAAACAAAGAAGGGAGACATCACGAAACCCCCCACATAAGACAGAACACAAAGGACTGGACTGAAGAAGGAAGCCAGAGCCCAAGATACAATTAAGAGAGCAGAGAGGGAACCTGCAAAGACAAGAGAAGCACCAGGGCCCCCCATTTGAAGGTGGCAGATACTAGAAGCAGAAAAAGGTCCAAAACATACTTATCATCCTCCTCTGTGCTGCTCCCCTCAACCTGCCCAGGGACCAGGCAATAGAAACAAGAAAATCCTCCTTTAGGTGAGCATGAGTGACAGATGATAATGGAAGGACAGAGTGGTGTCTCAGGCACCTGCCAACACCCAAGAGAATAGTGAGCCTTGGGGGGACACAGATTCCCTCTACTTCTTATCACAAAAACTGGCCTTGTCCCTCCCATCAAGCAGGCTGGAGAAAAAGAAGCAGTCTTTTCTCAGTTTAATAGAGACTTTTAGTTATAAAGATATGCAAGAATCATCAAATACTTAAAGAAAGCCAACACCATGAAAGGCAATATGAAATTTAACAAAGAGAAAAACTTTACATGCAAAGAAAAAAAAAAACTTATAGTCTGAGTAGGACAGGACTTCTGATCATTATAGATAATATTCCCCAAAAGATACAAGAGAGTATTTCATCCTAAAAATCAACAAGAAGCCAAGGAGATTGAAATTTTGACTGTAGAAATACCAATTAACCACATGGATAAATACAGAATTTCCAATCTATAGAAGTTACAGAAGGAGACAGACTGACATGATTTATCACCTACAAATGCTGTTTGAAAAAAATGTCTGGAAGATGCAGAGAGAGGGGAAAAAAAGAAAAAGAAAAGGGAAAAAGATTAAAAATACCAGAAAAAAATAGTGAGATTCGAAGAGTAATGTTGAACAACAAAAGCGCATTTAGAGTTGTCTAAATGTGCTGATGGGATACGACAATAAAACTGCAATAACAATCAAACTAAAATTCCAAACTATATAAAAAGAAGAAACGTGAGCAGGTACCTGTCTGATTAATGAGGAAGACTGAAATTCTGAATCATCAAACTTTAGGTGAGAAATAGATGTTTCTATGATAGAAATTTAGGCATAATTACTCAGAATAGAATCGTCTTCCAAAACATTAGAGTGAGGGAAAAAGAAGGGAAAAAAAGTCTTCAATCTTACAAAAGCCTATAAAGGAGGTAAAGAGAAATATATAACAAGTGAGACAAATAGAAAACAAGATGAAACTGCATGAAAAAGTTAAATGAATCATTTAGGGATAATACATATGCCAGGATTAAACTCATCTGTTAAAAGACAGCAACTCATGGATTAGGTTGAAAAAGTAAAGCTCTCTGTAAACTGTTTATCATACATATCCATAGAATGAAAGCACACAAAAATAAACCTAAAGTATAGTATGGAAAAATACACATTAAGCAAATTGTAACAAGAATATAAGACAAAGGAAAAGTTAATACAAAAATATTAAATGCTTCCTTAATTAAAGGAAGACTCCAGTAAGAAAACATAATAGTTACAAATTGATAAGTAGCTAAAAAAAAAAAAAAGAAAAAACTTTGGAATTTGTGTAAAAAAATAGATATTAATAATAAAAATCCCTTAAAAGGAAGATGCTTAACAAAGCTGTCTAAAAAAACTGACAAACAAGGAGACAAAAAACTTTAAATTGGGACATATAAAATATTATACACAACATTCCATACTTTTTTTCAAAGACACATTAACAAAAATTCACTGTGTATTAAGCCACAAAGAAACTTCCAACAAATTCTCAAAAGTGGAAATCATAACCACCCACCAAGAGTAGTACAAGAAAAAATGTAAATTAATAATCTCAACCAAAAAAATGGTAGCACAGCCCTTCAACCAAAAGCAATTAAATAACTGGAAATAGTTGATCACATTCAAAATTACTCTTAGGTCAAATGGGAAATGGAATGAAAATTATCACCTGTATAGAACTACTGGGAGCACAGGAATGAAAAAAAAGGGCACACCCACAGCATTACACCGAAGTGAAATTAATAAGAAAAATGGAAAACTGTTGAACTAAACTTTGAATTAACTAAGAAAACTATCAGAAAATTGGGCAGAATCAGAAGAGGTTTTTTTTTTATAAAGGCACTAATAAAATTAGAAAATAAGTTTATTGATGGGGTGCCTGACTGGCTCAGTCAGTAAAGTATGTGACCTTTGATCTCAGGGTTGTGAGTTTGAGTCCCATGCTGGGCATAGAGCCTACTTAAAAAAGAAAAAAAAAAGAGAAAAAAGAAAAAAAAAGGAAAAAAATTTTATCGATGAAACCAACAGGTGATTTTTTTTGCAAAGATGGACCATTTTTAAATATTTGGGAAATATTTCAAAATATAATGTAAATTAACAATTTTGTGAATGAACTAGAATCAGATAAGTTTAAACATTTATAAAAGATACACTTATCTAGATGAAAATGGACACTATTTTAAGAAAATAAAAATTCTCAAAATTGGCTCAAGAAAAAATAGATATAAAAAGATTAAGAAATTGGAATGTCAGTCAAAAGAGCAACTTAAAAACTGTACAAGACCCAGGTGGATTACACATGAATTTCATATACCTTTAAAGGGAAAGATAATTCCAATTTATACAAATTATTTCAAGAACCATGAGAAATGAAGGAATTCAATCTGAAAAGTCTACTAACTGTGTGATTCCACTTATATGACATTCTGGAAAAGGCAAAACAGTAAGATCTGTGTTGGGGAGGAGGAAGGATAAATAGGTGGAGCACAGAGGACTTTCAGGGCAGTGAAAATTCTCTGTATGATCCCATATTGATACATGTCACTGAACATTTGTCCAAACCCATACAATGAGCAACACCAAGAGGGAACCATGAGGTAAACTATGGATTTTAGGTGATTATGGCGTTCATCAATGCAGGTTCATCTACTGTAACAAGTGTACAGATCTGATGGGGAATGTTGATAAAGGGGAGACTGCGTGTGTGAGGACAGGAGTTACATGAGAAAGCTCTGTACCTTCCACTTAATTTTGCTGTGAACTTTGAACTGCTCCAAAAAAAAAAGTCTTAATAAAAATTAAGTAATTGGGGTGCTTGGGTGGCTCAGTCGGTTAAGCATCTGACTCTTGGTTTCGGCTCAGGTCATGATTGGGCTTCACGTTGCTGGTGCAGAACCTGCTTGGGATTCTCTCTCTCCCTCTCTCTCTGCTTTTCCCCTGCCCGCTCGCTCTCTCTCAAAAATAAATAAATAAAAACTTATTAAAAAATTACTTAATTTAAGTAATTTAATTAATTTTATAAAAAAACATAATAAGCTTCCTAACTCATTCTGTAAAGCTAACATAATGCTAATATCAAAATCAGAAAAACACAGTACTAGGAAAGGCAAGTAGGGGTAATTTTCACTGACAAACATACAAACGAAACTTCTAACTTCATACCAAAGTGTGTTAAATAATATTATCTCTCTCTCTTTCTCTCTCTCTCTCTCTCTCTCTCTCATTATGCTCTGGGAAACTGAATGAATGCATATATAGTCATTCAGTAAGGATCCACTTAAGATATAAAATGGAAGCCAAAATACTCACTTTTGTGGAGACAATTTAATACAAAGAATTGCTAACTAGCCAGATATTGAAGAACGGAAAAGGTAGAAGAGAGAATACAGTTGACCCTTGAATAGAACAGGTTTGAACCGCAGATGTCCACTTATATGCAGGGTTTTTTTCTTTCAGTACAATACTATAAATCTATTTCTCTTCCAAATGATTTTCTTAATGACATTTTCTAGCTTACTTTATTATAAGAATACAGTATATAATACATAAAACATACAAAATATGTGTTAACCGACTACTTATGTTATGGGTAAGTCTTCCATTCAACAGGAATCTTTTAGTAGTTAAGTTTTGGGGGAGTCAAAATTATGTACAGATTTTCAACTGAGGAGGTACGGTTTTCACTTCTAACTCCCATGTTGTTCAAGGGTCAATTGTACTAAAATATCATGGGCGATGCAACTGTCGAAAGCATCTAGCACTCCTAGGACAGAGAGAACAAAGTCGAGAGGTTAGAATTATTACAGCTTAGAAGCCTGAGTGACTTCTTAGAGCTGGAGCTCAGACTGCTCTGGATGGGGTGGTCGCTGGCTAATGCTGGTGTCTGTAAAAGGAATGTAGGAAGACTAGTTCTAGAAATGTCTTCAAAACAACAAACTGAAACCAATGGTTGCTACTGGAAAAACCACCACTGCTGGGATGAAAAACAGTTGCGGGACCTCACTGAAAAGATGAAGCAAACAGGAAGAAGTGAATGCACTTCTTCCTCCTTCAGCCTTGCTGCAGGCCACTACCACCCCCCAAGTGGCAGAACCTGACAGGCAAAAGAGAAACATGATTCACAGAGTCCCAGATCCAGCGTCACAGACAGAAGATACAAGGATGGAGCTGGAATTAGGCCACAGCTTAATACCAGCACGTGCACATGTATCTACTGAAGGTCACACTGTACTTCCCATAGCTTGGATTTCCCCTGTACATGTAAATCAAATTCCTCTTTATCTTCATATGCTAAAACATTAAAAAACAAGAACAAAACCCCAACTGAGATCATTTTGATAGTTGCATTATAATATAATTTTTATAAAACTTAGAATTTGAACCATATTTCTTCCACTTATACTAGATATCTTTATTTGAATACATTTCTTTTAATTTCACCCTTCATTGATTCAGTTCTTCATATAATTCATGCATGGGTTTCTTAAAGTAAACTCATTTTTAATAAGGTCTTTTTGTGTGTTTAAAAGAGGGAAGTGGTTTCGTTGAAACTGTGTTTACATAAACAATCTTGAGGGGCTTTTTGTGAATTAGGTGATTTTTTTCCCCAACTATTTGGATGTTTTTTCTTTTTTTTCCTTTTTCTTTTTTTTTTTTTTTCTTTTTTTTTTTTTTTTTTTTTTCTTTTTTTTTTTTTTTTTTAGCTTGTTCCTTGGAATGTGGAGCAGTAAGGTCTCTGGGTAAGAAGGAAGCAAAAAGTGCCACTGATTGACAAAGGGAGTAAGTCTGCTTACCCAAAGGCCTCTGTGCTTTCCTTTTGTACCTACAAGGACCTATTTCCAACATTAATCCAGACAAAGTAATTCTCTTTCATTCAATCATTCTTCTCTATTTTGCAATAAACTCAATCCGGCCCCAGGTTCATTATCCCCATTACTGTCCCTCACTGCACCTCCCTCACTCTTCCCACTCAAACTGTCCGCAGTCTAGAATTACCACAGTGGCATTAAAAACAAACACTGAATCAAACTATTTGTCTTGTCTTCAACAGTCATGTTCTTTGAGTTATTTCCTTTCTCTACTGCCATTCATAGTTAAGCTAAGGAACTGTCTTCATGAACTTTAAAAATTTCTTTTCTTCATATTTACTACCTGTCCTAAAAATTTATATTAGTAAATAGTCTGTATTTGAAAAGAATGTCTATTTCACCAAAGAAGATATACAAATGGCCAAAAAACCCACAAAAAGATGTTCAACATCCTTAGCCACCAGGAAAATGCAAATCAAAACCCTAGTGAGATACCGCTTCACATCTCCTAGGATGGCCATCATCAGAAGGACAGATAATAACAAGTGTCCATGAAGACGTGGAGAAATCAGTCCTGCTGGTGGGAATATAAAATGGCGAAGTCACTTTGGAAAACACTCTGGCAGCTCCTCAGATTAAATAGAGTTACCATATGATCTCTACTCCTCCATATAGGTATAGACCCAACAGAAATAAAAGGATATATTCACACAAAAACATGTACATTGCTACATACAAGAGCAGCCAAAATGTGGAAACAATCAAGGGTCCATCAAGGGATGAATGGAAAAATGAGATATATCTATACAATGGAATATTTTTCATCAATAAATAAGAATGAACTACTGATATACACTACAGCACAGTGAAAATATTATGCTACATTAAAGGAATCAGGCACAAAAGACCACATATTATTGTATGGTCCTTTTTATATGAAATTTCCCAAAGAAGCAAATCTACAGAGACAGAAAAAATAGTGATTGCATCAGGATGGGGGTATTGGAGATGGAGACGGGTGAAATGAGAGTATCAGCTTTCTTTCTGGGGGATAATAACGTTCTAAAATATATTGTGGCAATGGTTATGCAACTGTGAATATACTAAAAACCACTGGATTGTATGCTTCAAATGGGTGAATTGCATGTTATGTGAATTATATCTCAATAAAGCATTTTTAAGGGATAAAAATAATATACATATGGTCCAAAAAACAACCAGTTTTGGACGACTAATATGTCTGCCACTTCCTTCATACATCCCTGTCTTTTTCTATTGAAACGTAGGAGTTATTTATATATTCTGGATATTAATCCTCGGTTAGTTAAAAGTGTTATAAATGTCATCATCCAATTTGGTGCTCGTATTTTATACATTATTTAAGGTCTCTTTGAATGAACAGAAGGTCTTTATTGAGTAAAATGTATCAATCTTTTCATTTTGAGACAATGCTATAATGGGATTGCTGAAGAAATTCTTCCCTCCTAAAATATTCTTAGATATATATTCTCTAAAATTTTTAAAGTTTTGTTTTTCATATTTAAGTTCTAATCATGCCTGGAATTGAATTTCATATATGGCATGAGGTAGATATCCAATTATATTTTTTTCCAGATAAATAATGAATTGCCCCAAGTGACTTAATGAAACAGTTATTTTCTCAGTAATCTGCAATGCCACCTCCCCAAATGTTTCATTTTCCTAAATGAGTTAATTTCTAAAATTGTATTCTATTTCATTGATCTATATATCCATTCATTCTTAATTACTGAAGTGTTATAATAAGACCTTTTGTTTCTTTAGGTATGTGTTGACTATTCTTGTCCCTTAGTTCTTCCACATACATTTTAGAATTATCTTATTTAATTAGGTGAAAATTAATGTTTGGAATAGCTATGGAATTGCACTGAAAAAAAATATAAATATACAAGGAGTTAAGACCTTTATATAATTGGTCTTTCTACCAATAAACATGATGTATCTCTTCATTTAGTTAGGTCTTCTTTAAACTATCTAATTAAGTTTTCTAGATTTTCTTCATTGAGGTACTGTATATCTTTATTTGATTTATTATTCTGACAGTATTTTTATTGCTCTTGTAAATGGTATCTTTTTTTCATATATTTTCTAATTATTTGTCTTTGTGTATAGATATGCAGTTGGGTTTAAATACTGTTGTTATATCCAATATTGTATTATTGCTAAACATTCTTATTAATTCTGATAATCTGTATGTTATTGTATGTTTGTAATAATTTATATATTATTAGGGATTTTCTATGTCATTATATCATCTATAAATAATTACAAATATGTCTTATTTTCATATTCCAATGGCTTTGATTTCTTGTCTTCTTGGACAATCTCAGAACTCCAATACAATACAGAAAAAGAAAAAAGAGAAAGACTTGGAGAGCTAGAAAGAGAAAAAAGAGAAAAAAGAAGAAGGAAATGAGAAATAGGGAGGGAGAGGAGAAGAAAAGGAAGAAGGAGGAAGAAAAATAAAAAATGCATGTGGTAACCATCTGTGTCTTGTTTTTATTTTAAAAGGAATGTTCATACTATTTACTCATTAATTGTAATGTTTGCTGTGGGTTTTCCATAAAAATCTTTTTCAGGTTGAGGAAGTTTCCTTCTAAGCTTTGAACTTGCTAAGAATTTCTACCATTAATGAATGGAGAAGTCTTTCTCCATCTACTAAGATAATTTTAAGATTTTTCTTATTTAATTAAGTGGTAGATTATATTTGATGCTAAATTAACCTAACATTTTGATGATTTTATACTTTTATGGGAATTCAAGCAATAAATATGTGCCCATGTACACAAGTAGTTTTTCAATGATGCGTGGCAATTTCATGAAACCTAGGAGAAAAGTCAAAAACCTCAAGAAATTGTGAAATAGGCTAATTTTTCACCAATTTTTAATAACCCTCAATAACTTGCTTAAGAAGTAATCTTACCGTGGGGTGCCTGAGTAGCTAGTCAGTCAAGCATCTGACTCTTGACTTTGGCTCAGGTCATGATCTCACAGTTCATGGGATTGAGCCTAGCATTGAGCTCTGCACGACAGCATGGAGCCTGCTTGTGATTCTCTCTCCTCTCTCTCTGCCCCTCCCCTGCTTGTGCTCTCTCTTCCTCTCTCTCTCAAAATAAATAAACTTGAAAAAAAATCCTATGGATTTTGGTTATTTTACAACAGTAATGTGAATCTATAAATATAAGATTGTTTGACCAGGAAAATTTAAGAACTTGTATTTTTGCATCTGTTCAAACATCCCAGAAGTACCTGTACCTCCCTCTTGTAGCTCTGCTCTGGTCACAGTGTATATTCTACCAGCCATAATCCATAAATACGTATCTATTTACTTCTCCATACTAAAACAAAGTCCCTGCAATTTAAAAAACAAAAGGTGATCGCTTCTTGGCCTTTTGGCTAAGATCAAGTGTAAAAAACAAAAGGGGGGGGCAGACACCTAGGTGGCTTAGCCGGGTAAGTGTCCGACTTCAGCTCAGGTCATGATCTCACGGTCCATGGGTTTGAGCCCCATGTCAGGCTCTGTGCAGACTGCTCTGAGCCTGGAGCCTGCTTCAGATTATGTGTCTCCCTCTCTCTCCGCCCCTGCCCTGCTTGCACTCTGCCTCTCTCTCCCTCTCAAAAATAAACATTTAAAAATTTTTTAATAAATAGATAAATAAATAAAGCAAGCAGGCAAGCAAGCAAAGTCTCCGCTTTCCAGATTTTGAATTACCTTATATTTCCAGATATTTTCTCTTGGGAAAACTATTTTATCTTCTTCCTTCAAATTACCACTTAAATTATTCCATGAAGTTTTTCTTCTCTGAATACCCCATCTGGTTCAATTCTTCTAGTCTTTTCATTAAACTATTATTCTTCAGCTAATGACTATTTCCAGTCCATGGTAATGTATCACATTTTTATAATGATTATGTGAAATACGTAAGTAGCATAATGTCTGACACATAAATTGTATTTAATATATATGTTCTAGTTCAATTCTTCCATTAAGTCCCTTCATTAAATTCAAGCTAGTAACATACTATTTACAACATTCATACTTCTATATATGAAATATATTGTTTTGCATATAATTAATGTTCTGTGATACATCCAAAAGTTACTATTGCTCTCCGCCCTCCAGCATCATGAACATACCATACTCTGTTCTTTGAGGATGCCCAGTTGTGCAGCCTACTTCTTCTTTCCTACTCATGACTGCAATCTACATTCCTATATTAACTTTTTTCCTATACTTGATATGATCCCAGCTGGATGGACTACAAGCACCTTTTAAAAGGAATGTTCATACTATTTACTTATTAATTGTAAATAATCTACTTTATTCAGAGCCAAGACTTAAGATCAGATAAGGAATTATTATTTTGGCCCAATAAATTTACATTTAAGGTTGCCAATGAATGAAGAGTTTGCTGCCAGGTTTTTCTGGAGTCATTTTGTAAATCTCCTACAAACTGATACATAATAAAGTAAGCATTTGAAAAGACTATATAATAATACATTTCTGTAGACATTAAAATCAAAGTTAATAAAACGAAACAGAGTATGACCAATTAAAGCCCTTACTAAAACAATCAGAATAAAAATTCTGAAAGAGACAGAGTTCAAAATTGTGAACTACGAGCTCAAATAAAAGTGATCTCAAAATCTGATTTTCACAGTCTTAGTAAAACTACAGAGGATATAAATCCATAAGTCATTTCCTATGTGTGTGTACAAAGAAAAATAGTTTAGAATAAAGACTGCATGTAAGCACATGAAACAGAAAACCTAAGATTTTTAAAAGAAAAAGTTAAAGAATACTCATAATTCTTCATCTAAAAGGTTGGCTTTCTTACCTTCCCTTATGATCTCGTATCTTCTCTCTCATGACCCATCAACCTACAAAAGACATGCCTTTTGGGTGAATTTCTATTAACTATATCACTGATGGGAGTCAGAATTCTCTACTTTAACTTTATGAAATCACTGTTTATTATTCTTGTCTACCTCACCACAAACTCAAATTGTATTTTGATAAAGTATGGGCTTCCGATGCTTTTGTTTCAGCAGCTTCCTGTCCTGTTTGAGAAATGGAGAGTCAACAGGACTCCTCACTATGGCGTATTTGACCACAGGCCCTTTACTGTCCTGCCTGGGGCTCTCACCTGAAAATTATGGACTTATACCAGATGATCCCAGAGCCCCTGCCAACTCTACCTGTCAAAGGCCAGTGAAAAGAAACTGGTGCAGTAAGAGGGATTTTTTTTTTTAATATGGAGAGAAGATGAAATGAAACATCCATATCCTTTCACATTATCTTTTTCCATATTAACTTTTACATTTTTACTCTTAATCCTCTGGGCCTTGTTGGCCCTAGCAGCTTCTTTATCCAAAGCCCGTTGGGCACTATATCTTATAGTGTGGTCACATAATCCCAAACCCTAAGTGTCTCTTATTGCTGTAAGGTAAACAAAACAAACAAAACAAAACAAAACAAACAAAACAAAAACAAAAACAAAACAAACAAACCCAGAACACTAAAGTTACTATTTTCAGTACTGGAGATTCAGAAATCAGTTTATAAATGATGTGTATGTCAAAGAAATGTGAATTTCTTGTCATGAAAATACATTTTGGGTAATGCATCAAACAACATTATCAGCCAGAGTTTGATCAGAAATGTGTTATTATAGAGATTTGACCATGTGCAATTATGGTAGCTGGTTCCACAGTAAGTTGCTCGTGTGTCTTCCGCTGAAGGATGAAGTCTGCAGTATCAGCATTAAGAAGAAAAATAAGGATGAACATAAAGCAGGAAGGCAAGCTATGAGGCTGACCTGCAACCTTCCATTTTGATGGTGGGAGTGCCTTGCTGGAGAAACAGGTGCCCTCATCATGGGCTAAACATGCACCTGGTCAAAAAGGAGGATCCAGGAGGAGCAAAAGAAACCATGACCCTAGGACCCACTGCTGCCACACAACATACACAGGTGAACCACAATAGTACATCTTACCCTATAACCAACTGTTCAAACATTTGAAAAATTACTCAATTAAGATGACTCTCCTTTTACCTCTATTTTTCCAATTCAAATGCAAAGTGTCTTTTGTGGCCCAAGTTATTTAAGAACTGAAGGAAATTCTGAAATGAACACAATCCATTCCTTTTCCATATATACCTCTTTCAATCATACTAAACTTCCAAGTTAAACAAAAACCAGCAACATAATGCAAATCATAATGCAACTGTACTTTATACAATGGAAAGTCACATTGATTTTTCTCTCCAAAAGAGGATGCAAAGTCCTTTATCCATCTTTGGATGAGAGCTATTCCTCTTCTAAGTCACAGTCCCTCTCCCCCTTTGATCTTTTGTAACTTAAAACTGAGATATAAGTTATTATTTTTTCCCTTAGAGAATCTTTCATGTCGTTTTTAATTTTTTTCTCAATTTTTACTTAAATTCTAGTTAGTTAACATACAGTGTAGTATTGGTTTCAGGAGAATTTAGTGATTCATCACTTACAGACAACATCCAGGGCTCATCACAAGTGCCCTCCTTAATACCTATCACTCATTTGGCCCATTCCCTGCCCATCTCCCTCCATCAACCCTCAGTTTGTTCTCAATTCTCCATCTCTTACGGTTTGTTCCTTCTCTATTTTTTTTCCCTTTCCATGTGTTCATCTGTTTTGTTTCCTAAATTTCACGAGTGAAATCATATGGTATTTGTCTTTGTCTGACTTATTTTGCTTAGCATAATACATTCTAGTTCCACCCATGTTGTTGCAAATGTAAAGATTTCATTCCTCTTGATGGCTGGGTAATAGTCCACTGTAGATAATTTACCATATGAGATATGTTATTATTAACACAATTTATGTCAGATAGTAGAAGGTAAAAAGAAAAAAGAAAAAAGAAACGGTTTTTGATATTTATATCAAAAGTAGAAGGAGGGGCACCTGGGTGGCTCAGTCGGTTAAGTGTCCGACTTCAGCTCAGGTCATCATCTCCCAGTTTGTGGGTTCGAGCCTCGCATTGGGCTCTGTGCTGAAAGCTCAGAGCCTGGAGCCTATTTTTGATTCTGTGTTTCCTTCTCTGTCTCTGCCCCTACCCAGCTTGTGCGCTCGCTCTCTCAGAAATAAGAAATGAATAACCTTTTTCTTTAAATTTGTTTAAAAAATAGAAGGAAATGCACATAATTGTTATAGTTCCTATTTCTGCAATTAGCCATAGCTGATATTTATTACTTCTTTCTTCCACTATCTGTTCCATATTCTCTTTGCCCTTAGTAAGCACCTCAGCTAACTGGTCCCTTGCCCAATAGGGTGACCCAAACTTTTAATCCCGGAAGGTTCTGGACCTTAGTAATAATGCCAGTATTCATTGCTATAGCTTTATATTGACCTTAATCCCAGGGTTTGAGAGTATTAAGAAGCACCCCAAGAGATCTCCTCTCAGCCATTTTCCTCCTTACTGCTGCAATGTAGTCACAATCCAAGTTTTCCCTAATAATCATTATCACTCATCCCAACCAATGTAGTAACCCATTCTTTGCCTATAAATTTTAAAAAACCATTGCCATATCTCCTGGTAGCAATATTTCTCCTTGGAAACTAAGACTTCTAGAGCAGTGTGATATCCTGTAGAATGAAGAAGGGATCAAGGTCACTGAAGACTACCTATTGCCACAGGGCTGAAGAGTAGCCCTAAGGTATATGACAGTGAGGGTATACTGCTTACTAATAGGAATAAATAGACCAAGCATTCACTAGATCAATAGCCATATACCAGGTGCTTAGAAATGTGTTGATTTCGGGGCGCCTGGGTGGCCGCAGTCGGTTAAGCGTCCGACTTCAGCCAGGTCACGATCTCGCGGTCCATGAGTTCGAGCCCCGCGTCAGGCTCTGGGCGGATGGCTCGGAGCCTCGAGCCTGTTTCCGATTCTGTGTCTCCCTCTCTCTCTCTCTGCCCCTCCCCCGTTCATGCTCTGTCTCTCTCTGTCACAAAAATAAAAATAAAAATGTTGAAAAAAAATTAAAAAAAAAAAAAAAAGAAATGTGTTGATTTATTCCAGCAACAAAACCATAATTGTAAGTATACCTACAATGCAGGCTCACACCTAAGTTTATGATAATCCACTATTATCCTTTATGACCGTCTTCTGCATAGACCAAATAGGCAAATGGATGGGAAACCACCATTTCTGTGACTTTCAAGCTTATACTGGTATTACATAAAGATTTGAATTCCCCACAGAAAGCAAGGTTTTTTTTGGGGGGGAGGGGTGAGGGGGGGTTATTTTGTACCATTTAAAATAGTATCTTTATTACATACACATGGCATCACAAAACTCTTAGAGCAGTATTAAGCTTCAATAATTTCACAAGTATAAGTGTTACACACTTACAAATGACTCCTTTGAAAGTGTATTGATTTAAATTTGAATGCTTATTTAGGTTTGTGAAATTTTTATTTTTAATTTTTTGTATATGACCATTTCTAGATAAATGGGTAGAAGAGGTGTCCCGTTTGGCCATCTCAATCACCTGATTAATTTTCATTAGGCTTTTTCTTCAGGTCCCATAAAGAAAAGATAATTTCATTAGATCACTCCATAATTACCATGTAGATATCATGTAGCTACCAAAACATTTTCTTTGAATGATTTTAAGTCTGAGATTACAAATGGTCACTGACCATTTTGATTACTGAGCAGCAGATAGTAAAAAATTTTTTCAAATTCCAAATCAGGCTAAAATAATGAGTAGCATAGATGATGGTTATATTGAATTTTAACAAGAATCACATTGACACTTTAAGTTCTTAATCTTTGAAATGTCTTTTTTGTCAATTTGAAGCATTTATATTATGTTACTAAAGCTTAAGACATCACTAAAACTTGCATGCTGTCTTTACTAAAAGGTAACTGTTTCAAACAATAAGAGCAATCTACTTGTGGGATTTAAAGAAGTAAAAGACAAAAAACAAGATCACAAAAAGTGGTAAGGAACTGAGAAGTACACTGTTGGAAGGTTCTTACACAGACTGTAAAAAACAATGTATTATTTACAGATAAATTCTGAGGACTTCTGAAAATGGCAGAGTAGGAGGATCCCAAGCTCACTTCTTCCCATAGATACACCTGGATAACACCCCTCTCAGTATAAAAAAACCAGAAAATGACCCACAGACTGGCAGAACAGATTCTCTGCAGCTAAGTATAGAAAAGAGGCCACATCAAAAAGTTAGGAAAGGTTGAGGCGTGGTCAGGAGCCAAACTGACCCAGGGGACCATCCTTGGGAGGGAGGGATGCCATAGGCACAGAGAAGGGAGAGGGGAACTCTCCATGCCCAGTACCTCAAACACTGGGGACCTGCACCGGGAAGATGAATGCCCATAATATTTAGCCTTAAAAACAGAAGGGGTTTAGGGCTACACCTGGGTGGCTCAGTTGGTTAAGCATCCAACTTCAGCTCAGGTCATGATCTCACGGTTTGTGGGTTCGAGCCCCATGTCGGGCTCTGTGCTGATAGCTCAGAGCCTGGAGCCTGCTTCACACTCTGTGTCTCCCTTTCTCTCTGCCCCTTCCCACCTCACTCTCTCTCAAAAATAAATAAACATTGAAAAAAAAATTTTTTAAAAACCCAGAAGAGGTTTAACTTTGAGAATTTCTACAATCATGTGGCTTAACATCTAGAACTTCAAAAATCAGCAGGCCTGGCTCTGGGAGAGCAGGAAAGGGATAGGAAAATGCGTTCCCACCCGTAAAGAGGAGCACAACAGCATGCCCCTTGGAGATACAATGTGGGAGCAGTGGTTTGAAAATCGCCTGAAGTACACAGGAAGATCTATTTACTAATCTCAAAACTTGCACTGGAGAGGCAGGGATCCTGGGGACACCACTCCAAGAACAAAAGAGCTGACGGGCACCATTCACCTGTCCCATGCTCCAGCTTAGATTCAGGGACACATGTAGGAAGCAGGGCAGTGCAAACACTCCACCTAGCTTACTAACCTGACCCCTGCCCTCTTCTGTGAGCCCACACCCTCCAACCCACCCTCGGCAGGAGTTTTCCCAGGCCACTGCAGGTGCCCTCCCACAGCAAACTTGCAAAAACCTTGCTAACACTACATGCCCTACCCCCTCATTCTCCATCAGACCCGCCCCCTCTTAGAATTCACAGGTGAATTCTACCAAACATTTAAACAAGAATTAATATCTATTCTTCTCCAGCTATTGCAACAAATGGAACAGGCAGGAAAACTTCCAAATTCATTCAATGAGGACAGCACTATGGGATACCAAAACCAGATAAACACACTACAAAAAAAAGAGGGCTACAGGCCAGGATCTCTTTTTAAAAATATATGTATACTGCCGGAATTTTAATTGTTGAAAATGTGCCACAATAACAAAGGCTGAATACCCTTTGTTTCACATCTTTGTATAGATAATTGTACACATTTTTATGTGTTAAGAAACCACCGATAAATGCTGATGACTAAACCCTAGCTTATTTCCTGAGCTACATTACCACAGAAATGATAATTGGGCACCAACAACTCAACACTTCTATTGTTTTTTTAATGTTTATTTTTGAGAGAGAGGGAGAGAGAACGAGCACGCATGAGTGGGGGAGGGACAGAGAGGATAACATAGAATTCGAAGCAGGCTCCAGGCTCTGAGCTGTCAGCACAGAGATCGATGTGGGGCTCAAACCCACAAGCTGTGAGGTCATGACCTGAGCTGAAGTCACACGCTTAACTGGCTGAGCCACCCAGATACCCCAACAGCTCAATACTTCTAAAGTCCAATTCACCACCTTCTGCCCCCTACTCTATTCTTTATCTCAGGTAATGACCTAGCTGTAAACATAGCTGCCATATCAGAATTTGTTGTTCCTCTGGACCTGTCCTGCTTCCTCATCCTCCATATTCTACCAACTTCTGTCATTTAACTCCTAAATACTTCTCAACACTAGCCACTCTTCTTTATTCCCACTAAAACACTTCGCCTTTATTAAAGCTCTTATTCCCCTGGCAATGAAACAGTGCATCATCCTTCCTTCTTTCAGTCTTGTCTTTGTCACAGTACATAACTAAGTTATATATTTGGTTATGTCCATTTTCTCTTTAGCAGGAATCAGTTGTCCCCATGTGCTTAGGAATACAATACAAACTTCTTTGCACTTCCCCTCAGAGACTGTGTCCCAGACAGCTCAGGCCGTTATGATGAAATACCACAGAATGGCTGCCTTATGAATGATGGAAATTTATTTCTCACAGTGCTAGAGGCTGGAAATCAAGATCAGGGTGCCAGGCATAGTCAAGTTACTTGGGAGAGCCTTTTCCGGGTTGCAGACTGCCAACTTCATGTTGTATCCTCAGATGGCAGAGAGAACAGACAAGAGGCAAGCTTTCCCATGAATTATATAAGGGCACTCATCCCATTCATGAGGGCTCCCTGCTCATGACCTCATCTAATCCTAATCACATCCCAAAGGCCCCACTTCCTAACACCATCACATTGGGGGGCAGGGTTCAACATATGAATTTGGAGGGGACACAAATGTTCAGTCCATATCAGACTGCTCTAACTTATTACATCCATTTCTCTATAGTTCTGTTTTCTGTGTTTATGTATTAATTCATGTATTTTAAAAAAAATTTTTTTTCAACGTTTTTATTTTATTTTTGGGACAGAGAGAGACAGAGCATGAACGGGGGAGGGGCAGAGAGAGAGGGAGACACAGAATCAGAAACAGGCTCCAGGCTCTGAGCCATCAGCCCAGAGCCTGACGTGGGGCTCGAACTCACGGACCGCGAGATCGTGACCTGGCTGAAGTCGGACGCTTAACCGACTGCGCCACCCAGGCGCCCCGATGTATTAATTCATGTATTAATGCATTCACGCCTTCACTAAGTAGACTTTGTGTCAGACCTCATGTCTAAGAAAGACAAAATCCCTGACCTTACTACATTTACAATCTATTAGGGGAAAAGGTAAAAACAAGTGTACAAGTAAGTAAGTAAACATATAAATAAATAATGTAATTTCAGTAAGTGATAAGTACAGTGAAGAAAAATGAAGCAGGGTTCAATAGCATTTAATGAAGAGGAGGGGCTCCATTTTAGATGGGAATACTGGAGCAGGCCACTTTGAGGAGGTAATACACCAGTCATAGCCAAAGGTAACAGCCAGTGTAAAAGCTGAGGCAGGAACTGCCTTAATAAAACAGAGAACAGCAAAAAGAACTGGAGTGAACCAACAGAGGCATGTAGGAAGTGAGGTCAGAGGATGTCAAAGTCAGATCATGTAGGCCTTTGTAATACATGTTTGAATTTTATTTTAGTTTATAAGAAAAAATCACTTATTCATTCATTCATTCATTCAGCTCAACAAATATTTACTGTGTGTCTACTTTTACTGAGCAGTGTTCTGTGCACTGGAGATACAGCAATAAGCAAAAAATGAAAAAAAATTCCTTTCCTCACTGAGCTTCCTTTCTATGGGAGAGAAGAAAATAAAGGATAAAGTAAATTATGCAGTGTGTTGAAAGAAGTAGGGTAAAAAAAAAAACTGGAAAAAAGTTTGGGGAATAGCTATGATCTTAAATAGGGTGGTCAGGGTAGGCCTTACCAAGAAGGTGATATTTGACAAAAACTGGGAGGAATTGAGAGAATGAGCCATGATAAAATCTGGATAGAGAGCATTCCATACTAAGAGAACAGCCATGCATACAGGCCTACGGAAGGATGTGTGGCATGTCTGAGGAACAGCAAAAAGACCAGTATAGCTATAAAGGAGTCCTCATTCACTAATATGGGAAAGAACAAAGGTTTGGAGCAGGTTTGAGGGGGAGGGAGCACAAGTGAAAGTTCAGATGAGTCTGTTAGATATCCAGGGGGAGAGGTCTGGTATGCAAATGAATAGAGAAGTCTAGGCTCTGAGAGAGAGAAATACAGTTTGGAGGTGGTATAGTTTAACTTTTATTTCAAAATTATAAACTGTGGCTGTCTCCCAGTGCTTCAAAGGATTTGAAGGTACTTGTGGTGTGGCCCATGGTTACATAGCTTTTCTACCTTGTATGTAAACACACCCTAAAAGACAATCCTATTCCTAGGAAAGAAACAATTCTAGCATAGTCTGAAACAGCACTGTCTACCAGAAACATAATGGGAAATTTATATGTAATTAAATTTTTTTCTGATTTGGGGATAATAAAATAGGATAATTAATATCTCGTTTAGCTACCTCTAGAGTGGTAATCAATAAAACAATAGTTACAAAGCTTTCGTTATATAATTAAAAAAAATTATAACCTGAACTTTGAAGTCTAACTAGATTTTGAGAAGGGAAAGGAAATATGGAATCCAAAGAATTGTATCAAATACATAATGAAGATTACAATGAACAAGATTCAGAAGCCCTACTTAGCCACCAAACGGAATGGTTTTGTGAGTTAAGACTGAAAGTAATATCAAACTGATCACACTTGCCCACCCTCAGCAATGGTGATCTTGCTGGTTTTGCCTTTCCTAGACCCAGCCTGCTGCCTGCCACCTTACACCTTGCCAAAGACCATGTCCTTGCCTCTTAACCAATCATCTTAAAAAGGAAAATGAGAAGGCTGGGAACCCAAAGCTATAGCATGGACAAGATACCAAGGCCTAGTCTCTAAAATAAGACTCACATTAGCAAACTTTTCCCCGGAGATGGCATTGCCACAAAGGCCATTATGGTATTTGAAGTCACAAGTCCACTCTAGGACACAATCCCAGGGAAATTCCATTCAGACACAAACTCCCAAATCATTTTCCCCAGAGAACAGAAGTCTTGGGAACCTTGTCGACATGAGCTGAAGAAAAACATAGTCCCAGGGATCATTGCCAATTCCTATGGCAACACTGAAATAAACAAGAAAGTTGGCCACTGCTTGCTTTTGCTTTTGCTTTATGTTATTTTGTTTGTTTGTTTGTAGGCTGGTGAAGCTAATGTTGTAGAGAGGAAAAATGATAATATTAGACATCACATAATTACCAGAGCACTGTGCTTGAGTAAGTGAACAGGGAGAGGTTCCAATAGAACAGGAGAGAGACCAACTTCACATGGGAGCATGAAGTTTTCACCTACCAAAACAGGGGGGAAGGCACACTATATAATGCAGAGAACGGTAGGTGGAAGTTTTCAGCAGTGGAATACGATGATCACATTTATATTCTCTCCCCTGTGAAGTGACAAGACTGTAGGGAAAAAGTTGAAGCAAGACACTCGGAAGTCTATTAGTACTCTGGGTAGGGGAGGAGGGTGGACTTGAACTTGAATGGGAGCTGTGGATGTGATACAAAGTCACAACTGGGATATGTTTTAAAGTAATACCCATGGAAACTACCTTAGATTTGACATGGGGGTGTAAGTGAGAAAGAAATTTCAAGGATGAAATTTCTAAGCTTTTGGTTTGTTAGAACTAGGAGTATTTTTAAATCTGGGATTTTAAGCCCAGAGGTTTACTTGTGACATTTTAATTCTGAGAAGCCTATGGTTGAGCCAAGGTGGTCACATAAGGCAGGCAGTAGTCGACAGCACCTCATAGATGATGAGCCCGAAAAAAACACGAGGCTCCAGACAACACTGTGTAGAAGCGGACTCATACCAATTCTCAAAGAATTTTGTAAACCACGTGTTAAACACAACCACTTTTAAAAATTAAATTAAAAGGCAAAAGATTTATATGATCTGAAGAGAAACCAGACTAATGAATGAAATCTTGCCATTTGCAATAATGTGCATGGAACTAGAGTGTATTATGCTAAGTAAAATAAGTCAGTCAGAGAAAGACAAACTTCATATGATTTCACTCCTATCTGGAATTTAAGAAACACAACATATGAACATATAGGAAAGGAAGGAAAAATAAGATAAAAACAGAGAGAGAGGCAAACCATCAGAGACTCTTAAATACAGAGAACAAACTAAGAGTTGCTGAAGGGGAGCTGGGTGGAGGGATGGGGTAAATGGGAAATGGGTGACAGGCACTTGTGGGGATGAGCACTGGGTGTCTTATGTAAGAGATGAATCACTGGGTTCTACTCCTGAAACCAAGACTACACTGTGTGCTAACTAACTTGAATTTAAATAAAAAATAAATTTAAATTAAAAAAATTAAGATCAACTTAAAATTAAATTATATTAAAAACATAGGTAATAGATACTCAAAACTCATGGCTTTCTAGTTACTTTACTACATTTTGCTATGATCTACACTCTTGAGATTATTTACATCTATGTGTCTTCACATTTCTTCCCAAATCCCCATTCAGCGTCATCACGGAGGGAGCTTGAAATCTGTCATGGTGTGAGTATTTACACCACGGTAATTGGCAAATGCTTCAAATTTGAGCTTTATTTTCCCTAGAGAGCTGGTTACTAAGTATTAACTAGCACACTACCATCTGGAGATATATATTTGTTTGTCATCAGAGACGGTATTTATTCAGTTACTGAGATAAGTATAAATAGAGTGGCACAGTCAGATGAGTGTCCAACTTCAGCTCAGTCATGATCTCGTGGTTCCTGAGTTCAAGCCCCACATCGGGATTTCTGCTGTCAGCATTGAGCTGGCTTCGGATCCTCTGTCCTCCTCTCTTTGTCCCTCCCCACTCACACTCACTCTCTCATAGATGAACATTTAAATTTTTAAAAATCTTCACTTAAAAAAATAAATAAATAAAATAGAGTAGAGAAGGCCAAGACTGCACATTCAGATCAGAACAGAAGGTAAAATCAGAAAAAAAAAGACTGATTTTCAGTGGTCATCCTGAGTCTCGGGATAAAAAACCAGGAGTACATGACATCCTGGAAGATGAGGAAAGAATACATATACAAAATGTGACCTACTACAGCAACGTCTGATGCTAAGTAAGTTGATACTGAGAATTGACCATTCACTTTGGCCTTATGGGAGGTAGTTGGTGACAATGTATTAGTATCAGTGTCAGTATAAAAGTATAAAAAGTATAAGTATCAAGTATAAAAAGGAGTTTGGCTGCAAAAAGAAGCAGAAAAATGAGACAGTAGCTAGGGGAAGATGTGGGTCAAGAAAGTTTTGTTTTGTCTTGAAAGAAAGGAGATATTGTGCCATATTTGCATTCTTATGCAGAAGACCCAGCAGGTAGTATGAATTGCTACTGCAGGATGGAGAAGGACCAACTGCAGGACCAAAGTCTCTGAAAAAGTAAGAGGATAGGATGGGATGTAATCAGTGGAGGGTGTGGCTTATACAGGAACAGATTGTCCATCGCAGCATGAATTCCAAGGTGGAGCATGTGACGTAGAAAATCACAATATGCCACCCCAAAATATGCCACGTGGGTGTAAGAATTATTTTGAAAAGGAGGCAAATGAGAATTAACAGATACAGGGGTGCCTGGGTGGCTCACTTGGTTAAGCATCCAACTCTTGGTTTTGGCTCGGTCATGAGCTCACAGCTCATGAGTTTGAGCCCCACATTGGGCTCCATGCTGACAGCATGGGGCCTGCTTGGGATTCTCTCTCTCTCCTCTCTCTCTCTCTTTCTCTGCCCCTCCCCTGCTTGTGCTCTCTCTCTCTCTCAAGACAAATAAAAAATAAACAAAAAAAAAAAAAAAAAAAAGAATTGACAGATACAGAAAGAAGTCTTCCCAGAGCTTCCCTTATCTAAGAAGAGAAACTTCTGCCAAATGAGGGTTGCCTAAACTTTCCTCTTGCAAGGAAGCTTCATGGCCATAAAGAAGACAGAAACTCAGTGGGGACATGGACAGACACAAATTTTACTTCATTAGTCACCCCCATGTAGTAACCTTCCCACAGTTTTGCTGCCCCTCGAAGCCTAAAATGTTCTTCCTTTGTCTCATCACTTCTCTACAAATTAATTGTTCTTTGTGAAGATTGTATGAGCCCAAATTCTAATCACTCCTTTGAGTTTCTCATCATTGAGTTCTCTGACATGTAAACACAGTGCACATGTTAATAAATTCTATTTTTGTCTTGTTAATCTGTCTTTTTTAGTTGTTTTTGGTTTTTTGTTTTGTTTTTGTTTGTTTGTTTGTTTGTTTCAGGCCTAACCACTGAACCTAAGAAGGTAGAGGAAGCTTTTCTCTTCCCTATAGCGGGTATAGGTGAAATGTTCCACCCAACCACTTTGTCTACCTAACCCACACCCATACTTCATGTTTCAGCTCAAGTGTAATTGGTTCCAGTAAGCATCCTGGACCCCCCAACTATGGCCAACTGGTCTTATCTGTGCTCCCCTAGCATCCTAACAAAGTGCACAACATGTCACTTTCATAACACATTGACATGATCCCTTTCCAGGTCCTTCTCATGCACGACCTGGTGCTCCTTAGCAGAGCACCTTATGCGTCAGCCCCAGCACAGTGCTGGCATGTAGGAGACCCTTAATAAATGTTATTAAATGGGATGAAACTGAAGAAGGGCAGCAGATATAAAGAAAAGGAAACAATAAAGGAAAAGGCATCACTATTTACTAGGGATCCCATTCAGATACAAATCACAGAGATTTCTATCTTGAAGATGCAGAAATAATGAAAATTAAATTTGTAAAAATTAAACAGAAGAGAAAATACAAGAAAGCCTGGCAAAAGAAAATATGTCATGCTTTGGTATTAAGTAGACTTCAAATTCAATTTCAGAATACCAGCCTTCAAAGAAAAATAGATTTTAAAATATCTCACAAAAATATTACTCAAAAGTAAGTGTGGTTTTCAAGCAAATGATTTTGGATCATTTTTCAATACTAAGTTTATTTTGAGAGAATCAAAAACACTGTTATCTTGTCATCTGTTCTCCAGATTTTTTTCCCCTAGTCATTTCTTTGCCTTTCCTATCACCTTAATTTAAAAGCAATCAAATGTGCTGTCACAGACACTAGATTATAACTTTAGGTACAAAACAAATAATGAGCAACTCTTTACAAAAAGAGAGTGCATAACCACTGACTGCAGGTAATATAACTAAGGAGAAAAGGCAGGCTAGAATTTTCTCTGATAACCTCCCTCAATATGAAATTGGTCCTCCAATCTCCAAAAACCCCAGGCTCTGTACTTAATAAGCAGACCTAAATATATTCCTCTTCTCCTAAGAGGGATGCAAGAACCGTGAGCCCAGAGAACTTGCTTCTTTCGGATCCCTCCTAAGGCAGACACCAGGCCTCAAACTCAGCACAAAGAGAATTATGCATCTGACTCTGGCAATCCTTGGAGGGCACTGAATAATTAATTTTCCACTTTCCCCACCCCCACCCCCAACATCCTACCTGATTCTTACCTAAAATCCCTGCACGAAATACTGCTCCTTACTGTTTCAGAAGTCAGGATTCCTCTATTCCAGTATTTCCCAAACATTCCCTTATCATGTGAGTTACCTGGTGTGCTCTAAAATATAGATTCTCTCAAGACTTATTTGGAGACTGATTCCTCAGGTCTGGGATGGAGCCCAGTCTGTTCCGTTAAAATGTACATGTCCCAAACGAGAGATAACAGCCTGAGCTTTTGTTTTATTCGTCTTGTTAATATGTGACCTCTTTCAGAGAAGCATTTGAGGTGCCTAGCCACAAAGTGGACTAAGAGAAACTTCATCAAATCACAGTGTGATAAGACGCATCCCAAGCTGTCATTGCTCTCCTGGGTCATCAGCAGATCTGTTGTGCACCCAGTGCTCACCCCCTTAGCATTAACAGAAGAGTCCTAGGCCAGGAGTCAATCAACAGTGGACTTCACTCTCAGCCATTCAGCATCAGCTGTGTGAACTCTGCAACTTATTGAAGACTCTGGGCTAACACATTTCTCAACTAGAAAGTGTTGGCTTTCATGATGGGAGAGGGCAGCAGCCTACCTTAAAGGCAAAACAGGCCCATCCATCCTGACCTCTCTGAGGCTTCTAGGGAAAAGTGCTAAATATGATGGATAACTATCCCTTCTCTGAGCAAATTCAAACCTAAAACATTCCCTTTTGCCGTTTGTTATTGAATTGTATCCCCCTCCCCCGCAAAAATATGTTGAAGTCCTAACTCCCGCTATCTTACAATGCAACCTTATTTGGAAACAGGATCCCAGCAGATGTCATCACGTGAGGATGGCGCCATACTGGATTAGGATGGGTCCCAATTTATGACCAGTTTCCTTATATGAAGAGGGAAGTTTGCACACTGAGGAAACAGCTATGTGAGGAAAGAGGCAAGCCTGAGTGATTTATCTATAAGCCAAAGTACACCAAGGATGGCTGGCAGCTCCTGGAAGCTGGAAGGAGGCCAGGAAGGCTTCTCCCCTAGAGCCTTCAGGAAGAATATGGCCCTAGCCACCTTGATTTCAGACCTCTGGCTTCCAAAACTCTGAGAGGATAACTTTCTGTTGTTTTAAGCTACCTAGTTGGTGGTACCTCATTATAGCAACCCTTGGTAACTAATTCACCATTTACCTGATAAAACACAACCACAGAATCATGGGAGTTCAAACAATATTTAATTTAGAGCCCAAACTCATACACTTATCTACCTCTTTAAAAAGCATTTTAGGGGTGCCTGGGTGGCTCAGTTGGTTAAGTGTCTGACTCTTGATATCTGCTCAGGTCATGATCTCGTGATTGTGGGATCAAGCCCCATGACAAGCTCCAGGCTGAGCATGGAGCCTGCTTGAGATTCTCTCTCTACCCCTCGCTGCTCCCATTCTCTTTCTCTCTCCCAAAAAATAAACACTTAAAAATAAATACAAAGAATTTTTTAAAAAGTAAAAGCGGAGTTTCAAAAGTGTACATACAAAGCAACCTCCCCCCAACTCCTGCCTCCTACCATCCTTAATTACACTTCATGTGACACTGAAATCCAATGTTGTTAACACACCTCCCCAGCAGTTTACAAATAGTGGGAAAGGAAAGGAACTGAGCATATAGGAATGAAAATATTTGGCATGGTAATCAACTACAAAAATAGCTTTATCAGGCTGGAATGAGATTGGGGTTTTGCCGATGTGACTGCCAGACAAAAATATTTAATGTTCTAGGAAATACTCTGGAGTTTTGCTATAATGTTACCCATTCTAATTCAGAATTCGATGTATGGGTTCATCCTGGATGTCCTCCAAATTGGGCTTATTATGGAAGATCCTCAGGGAGTCTTCTTTTAACAACTCATACACCTAAAACCTGGGAACAAAGAATGCCTCCAAGCAGTCAGGCTCCTATGGACCCAGTCTCATTTTGGTCACTGTGGAAGCACTAAAATATTATAAATAGACCAGGAAAATGGGGGAATTGCAGTCTTCCAAACAGAACTTACTATACATCACTTGTTTCCTCTCTATAAGGATTGGCTGCTAGCCATCAAATTTTCCAAAGACAGAGAGAAATTAACTATTCCCCCTGCTTCTTGTACTACCAAACAACTCACTCGCTGAGGAATAAATACTCCCATACATCTGGTCTCCCAAATAAGATCTCTAAGACTTTCCTCCAGGAAACATACAAATAAAAAAATAGAGGCAGATGAGATAAAAGAGGTCTCGTGGGGAGCAGCATGTTAGTGAGGAGCTTGCTAGAAAGTTGTCAGGACATTTGGTGCCTCTGTTAGTTTTGTGTATGATTCCTGAAAAATATCCTGTCCCTGGGTTTTGTTTGTTTATTTTGTTTGTTTGTTTGCTTGTTTGTTTGTATGTTACTGAGGTGGTGAGGGGATGAATTTCAATCTGCAAAAAGTTTCTTTTAATTGGCCCTTGTGACAATGTTGAAGAGTAATATAATTTCCATGCTAATATACCTCTATTGTCATTTCCCTTTAGTACTCATCTATGGATAGCTTAATTTGAATGAAAAAGTGCCCAAATTTTTAGTGGGCTGTTATAAAATATACATAGCATAAGAATGCCAGGAATCCAGGGCCCCCCATTCATGAAGAAATGGTACTGGTAAGTTTACTCAGGGCCACCAAAAAATAAGAGCCACTGACTTGACTGTAATGGACTCTAAATTCTGTCTCTAGATTTGGCAGAATAATCCTATAGCTGGAACTCAGATTTAACAAAAATCACTGCATGAGTACAAGTCATTATTAGGCAATTATAGTTTCTAATGATATGATTGTTTATATTTATACTGATAATATAATTAGTCCTAATCAGATTATGAGCTCCAATAGACTAAATATTTCTTTTTTAAGTGTTCCTCATGCCAAGTGTTCCTCATTCCAGTCTAAGGGAATTACATTGTTATTACCTACAAGACAAAATATGCTTGTAGCCTTCTCCATATTTCTTAATACATAGAATAAGGTGAAGTAAAACACTCCACAAACAAAGCTTTCTTCTTGAGTTCCTACCACTGCTTAACAGACACACACACACACACACACACACACACACACACACACACACTCCAGAGGCATTAATGACTTTTACATTTGACTGCCCCTTCAGTGCAGACATGTGTTATTTTCACCACAGAGCACTGGAATCTTGAACTGAAAAGAAATAAACACTGGGCATATATTTTTCCTCAAATCTGTATTCACTCACATAGCAGCCAATAGTTTTAACCTCGTTAGATAGAAAAGCTCTTCCCAGAGCTTCTTATGGGATCTTTTTCTTCCCTGCTAGTTCAACTTCCCATATCCCAACCCTGAGCTGAATTCTCTATCTTATCCTTTGGGCTCCAGAAACTTAAAACATCTCACATGTAGGAAACACAGGCCCACCAGGCAAATTAAAAGTGAAACTTTTGTTTCAAAGACTTTTGAATCTTAATTCCAGCATTTCCCTGTCTTGAATGTTCTATCAATTTTTACACTTTTGCTCTGGACATTTAACAAATTGAATCACTATATTATGCTCAAAACTCTTAAATGCTTTTGTAGATCTACTTTACGCCCATTCTATCTCCCTATAACTTACACTTAAGTCATGTGTTATAGTATCTCTAATAGTAGAGAAGCAAAATCAGACCATGGCTAAGACAAGGGCTCTGTAGTCAGTCTGCTCTGAATTCAACCCCAACTCTTATCAAGTACTATCTGTGTGACCTAGGGCACTTTACTTATCTAGTCTGTTCCTCAGTTTCATCATCTATGAGAATAATTTATATATCTTTTTCATAGGCCCATTATAAGGATTTACTGAGGGATTTTTCAATAAGCAATCAGAGGGGCATGTGGGTGGCTCAGGTGGTTAAGCATCCAACTTTGGCTCAGATCATGGTCTCATGGTTCTTGGGTTCAAGCCCTGCCTCAGGCTTATTGACGTCAGGGTGGAGCCTGCTTCAGATCCTCTCTCCCCACCAGCCCCCTACCCTTCCCCAGCTTACTCTCTCTCACTCTCTGTCTCAAAAATAAAACCTTTTTAAAAACAATCAGAAACATTCAAGAAACTAAACACAAAATACAAACAATTAACTAAATCCCACATGGAGGGCAGTGGACTAAGAATAGATGGAAAAATTCAAGGTAAAAAGGTGAAAGCCAAACTCAAAAAGACATGTCAGCATGCAAAAGAAAACTATAAGCAGATTAAAATAATTGTAGAGAATATGGACAATATAAAAGATGAAGAGAAAGGTGACATCGTATGGTACTTTCTATGAGAGATGTCTCATAGAAAGAAATAGTTGTCTCTGGAGAAGAACCTCGAACAAAAGGAAGAAAATGTAACAGCAACCCAGTAGAAGAAAATGTTTCTAAACATACAGAAATCCAGTATATGCAAATCAAAAGAGGCTACTATTTTCCAAGAAAAATCAAAGTAATGTTACACCTAACAATTTCATGATAGCATTTTAGAACAGCAAGAACAATGATAATGATAGAATTCATTTAACCACCTCTTACCTCTTTCCCACCTCCCACCACCCACCACCTCTTACAGAAAAATAAAAATCAGCCTAATCTCTTACTTCTCTTCTGCAATATTAAATGTCAGGACTAAATTACGCAAAATTCAAGCTATCATTGAAGTTCAAAATATAAAGCATTTCAGCCATGCAAAAAGACTCAGAAAACATCTCTAAAGAAATTCCTTGAAGCACTCCAACTGACCAAGAGAACAGAGCTAATAGGGTCCCTTAAGGCCTGTTAAAAAGAGATATTAAGTCTAAGAAGTCTAATTTTAAGTCTGGATATAAAGTTGTAAAGCAAAATACGTCCTCAAAGAGAAGATATATGATATTTAAAAAATAATGTGAGTACAATTGGTAATGTCTAAAGTACAGGAGCATCAGTATAGAAGACTGAGAACTCAGAGAAGGTAGTGGATGCTGTGGAATTGGAGAAAAGAAAGGTGTCCTAGATTTCATATGTCAAAGAGGAGGACCCAAAAGAAAACCCTTCAAGTATCACATATTAAACACAATTTGAGGAAACTTTTGAATTTCGTGGAATGGAAATATAGACTTCTCAAAACATTTGACAGTATAAAAGCAAGGACAATAGATAGAAAATGAAAGAAACTTCTAGGGAGGCATTTCTATTAAGGTATCAAAAAACAAACAGAATTAACACCAACTATAGCAAATATGTCAGCTATGACCCTGGTATTAGGTAAATGAACATTATATGAGCTTCCCAATAAAAAGACAAATAGTCTCCTATTTGGTTACAAAATTGGGGAGATGGGGAGTGAACTCTTACATATAAAATAGAAGCAACCAAAACATATTGAGATGATTTTTTTTTTTTTTTTTTTTTTTTTTTTACGAACAGGCAGAGCATTTTTGTCAAAAAAAGCTACCTATGGTCAAATATTAAAGGCAGATAAAAGTAATTCTAAGTAAATACTATATGAGACAAAATCAAGTATAGGATAATGATAGTATGTAAAATAATACAACTACCATATACCACTACTAACCATAATAACCACTAATAAAAATACAATTTCCATTAAGTGTTAAGCACCAAAATAATATTGTACCATTGTGTATAAGAAAAAAATTATTACACATTTAAGGGAAGTATTAAAAATAATATTAGCAAGAGCCTTTAGCATATCTCTGAAGGCTCTAGGAGAGTATTCTCCCTTGCCTTCTCCTAGGTTCTGGTGGTTGCCAGCATTTGTGACATTCCCTGGCATCCCATAGCTATTAGTTAATCATTCCAATCTCTGCTTCTGTCTTCACCTGGCCTTCTTACCTATGTGTCTCTGTGTTCCCTGGTCTGCTTATAAGGACACTAGTCATTGGATGTAGGGCTTATCTTAATCTGAGTTCATATTAACTAATTGTACCTGCAAAGACCCTGTTTGCAAAGAAGGTAACACTCTGAAGTCCCTAATAACATGAATTTTGAGAGGACAGTAGTCAATTCAGCATATTATGCTATAGAGAAAATCCTAAGAAATCTCCAGCTTTGGAAATATTACAAATCACTTCCTCTGGCTGTGACAAAATAAAGCAGAAAAAGAATTACTTTGACATTTTAGAATTTCCTCCTAAAGTACTCTCAAGGCTGAGGAGGAAATGAGATGGGTACACAATGTAAAAATAACGGTGAAAACTATACTTATACAAATGTAAAGAATACTGTCTAAAATGCACTCAGAGGAAAATTTGTTTTTAACATATTTCTTATTAAAAGTGAAGTGATTAAATAAGCTAAGCTTTCAACTCTAGATATGAGGCAAATAATAAAATGAAGTAGGAAAAAAAAATAACAAAGACAAAAGAAGATCTTAAAGATACAGCGTCTAGTAAAATTGATAAATAAATCTAATTTTGGACAGTTCTTCCAAAATACTGATAAAATAGACAAGCCTCCAAGCAGGATAAGCAGGGGGTGGGACTAGGATGGGGAGGGAGAGAGAAAGAGAGAATGGCTGAAAAGACAACAAAACATTGGATGGTCAATGGGACAAAATCACAGTAAACAGGAGGGTTCTTAAACAGTACAAATAATGCTGCAGTTGTAACCATCAATCAATATAGAATCAAGGAGGAGACCCCCCACCCCCGCCTTCAGGAGTGGGGCACCCATCTCACCCACTGCCAGGAATATGAATGCATATGGAGGCCATGTCCAGGAGCTGGATTTGTGCAAGGCCCAAAGGAGCCCCCTCACCCAAAGTCACACTTCCCTTCCTGGGGGTAGCACATGCATGCAACTGGGGAAACTCTGAAGAGCCATCCCAGCCCTAGAGCACCCTAGAGCATCAGCTGAAGCCTCTGTTGCCACTATATCACAGTTCATTCCTCCTTCTGCCCAGTTGCTGGCCCCCACATTCACAGGTACTCCACACACAAATGTCAAAGGTTCCTCTGAGTCCATGTCCCAAGGAACCAGAACTGCAATGAGAACTCTTTATGTCCAGTTCACCTCTGTCTTCCTTTGTTCTTCCTACTGTTCTGACCACAAATAGTGTCTGGTACAAAACAGGTAATCAATATTGCTGAAAGCACCAATAAATAAAGTGGGGTGGGGGGCTGGAGGTGGGGGAGGAAAATAAAATAAAACCAACTCCAAAAGATATTGAAGCCTGAAAATATTATTTGCAGAAGAAACTGAAAGGTGTGGAAAAGGTATAAAATTGTCCCCTGATCCATCCCTCCAAGGATACCTGACCTAATTGTTTCATCAATCAAAAATTTTAAGGAGAAAATAATTATAGACCATAGAAAAATGTGGCTGTCTTCTCAAATCACTTTATGGAACAAACATATTCTTTATCCAGATATTAAAATCTGACAAAGCAACTACAGATCAATTTCCTTGTGGCTATCTAGGAAAATCTTAGATTAAAATACTGGCAAATCAAAATACAAAGAATATTAAAAGAATAAAGAATCGTGATTAAGCAAAGGTATACTCTAAGAATGCCGAGATGTTTCAACATAGAGAAATCTATTACCTTGAATCACCACATCATTAAGTCCAAAAAGAAAAACTATATAAGCATCTCCAAATATGCTAGAAAGGCATGGGGCCAAATTATCTCTTTTCCTAATAAAATTCTTGAAAACCAACTACAGAATAATACTTTAGTAATATAAAGAAGAATATCCATCTAAGACATCAAGCCATAACATTCTTCTCAAAAGTCAATACTCTTAGGGGTGCCTGGGTGGCTCAGTCTGTTAAGCATCTGGCTCTTGATTTTGGCTCAGGTCATGATCTCACAATTCAGGAGACTGAGCCCTGTATGGGGTTTTGCACTGAGAGTGCTGAGCCTGCTTGGGATTCCCTCTCTCCCTCCGTGTATCTCTCCCTCTCTCTCTCTCTCTCTCTGTGTCCCTCCCCTGCTCACATGCACTCACACTCATGCATATGTGATCTCTTACTCTCTCAAAACAAACATTTTATTTTTAAGTCAATAGTTTTAGATTAATGATTGCCAAACACTGGGCTGGAGGAGGGCTTTGTAAGGACAACTACATACATATGTAAATTTTTATTTGTCTATAGGCAACTACAAAAACTATTTTAAAAATCCAAAACAATCAAAGTTATAACAAACTGAGAAAATACGTATTTGAGACAAATATGTATTTAACAAGTATATTATCTCTGATAAATAAATGACTTACAAAATTAATAGAACAAGTTGAACACCCAAAGGAAAATTGGGTCAGGAATACAAATAGGCAATTCACAAAAGAAGAAATGAAAAGATCCAATAAATATAAGAAAACAAAAAAACATACATTCAACTTTAGAAATAATAAAATTGTAAATTAATACACCAGTGAAAAACCATGGTGTTAATACATCTCAAATAGATGTTTCTACCTTTCTTAAGAGCAGTTTGATAACATGTATCAAAAGTCTTAATATTTATAAATTTTGATTCAAGTAAGTCTGCATTTACAGATAGGAGTCTCAGTAATGTCACAAGATATACGCATAAAAATGGTTAGTTTTTTATAATATAAAAATAAAAACAATCTAAATATTCAGAATTAGAAAATGGATAAGTAAATTATGAACCATCTACATGGTGGAATTATTTACTATCTCTAAAAATAAAGTTTCCTAAAAATTTTTAATAACAGGAAAAATGTTTGATATATAATATAAAGTGACAAAAGCAAGACACCAGTGTGTAGTGTATGATTCTATCCAAAAAATGAAAATGATCTTATTTATTTTGAGAGGGGTGGGGGGGAAGAATCCCAAAGGGATTCCCAAAGGGAATCCCAAGCAGGCTTCTCACTGTCAGTGCAGAGCCCAACACGGGGCTCGAACCCATGAACAGTGAGATCATGACCTGAGCCGAAATCAAGAGTCAGACACGTAACCAACTGAGACAGCCAGGTGCCCCCAAAAGATGAAAATTATTTTAAAAACTGGAAGGAAACATGACATAAGATCAAGAAGGGTTTTCCCTCAGTTGTGAGATTATAATGGTCTTTTCTGCCTTTTTGTACTATTTTGCATTGTACACATTTCATTAAATGAATATATATTGCTTTTACAGTTGGTGCAAAAAGCACATTAAAAAATGTATTTCCAGGGCTCCGGGGTAATTCAGTCAGTTAAGCATCTGACTTCAGCTCAGGTCATGATCTCACAGTTTGTGAGTTCTAGCCCTGTGTCAGGGTTTTGTGGGCTCAGTGCTGACATCTGGAGCCTGGAGCCTGCTTCAGATTCAGTGTCTCCCTCTCTCTCCACCCCTTCCTCCCTCCCCCCGTCCCTCAAAAATAAATAAACGTTAAAAGTTTTCTTTTTTAAAGTTGCCATTTCCTCCACTCTGATGACAGAGATCTAAGAAAATCCTTTGCCTTTTAAATTTTCTGTTAAGAGAAGTACTACGTAAGACTCATTGGCCTAGTAGCCAGATACTCTCCTGGGCACTTGACTGATGCTTCACAAGTGATAGAAGGCTCTTTTCTGAATGCTGTGGAATAATATGTGGGACAGGGGAAAAAAAAAAACAAATGGAAAAACCTTGAGGGTACACACTGTTAATAACCTCCAGGGCTCCCGGAAATCCATGCATGTAAGTATTTAATTTGAACAAATTAATGCTTTAAGGCATGAGCCTTCCATAGCCTATGATGCCATTTCCCACTTAGAATATTGGGGCCAGATGGAATTAGGTTAAACTGCATTTTGTAGATAATTTTGAAAGGTAAAAATGGGAGGAGGAGGAGGAGGAGGATTAGGAATATTGGGTGGGGATGGAGGAAGAAAGGAAGGGTGGGAGGGAGGGAAGAGGGAAAGTTGAATAAGGGCCTAAGAGGAAGTCAGATCTGCATTGCTTTCATTCCTGCTGCTTATACATAAAAGACTTCACTCTGTGGCCCCTGGAGACCCAAATGTGCCCATTGTTAACCTCATTCTACAGAAGAAGAATCTTTCAAATAAATCAACACAATAGCTCATCTAACCTTATACTTGGTCGATAATCAAGGTGGGGAGAAAAGCCAAGATCCTGATCTCCTGCCTTGTATCAATTTTAAAGCAGTGTCCCATTGTATATTAAAGACTTCTATCATGCTAAAGTGCAGGAAACTAATTGGAATCATTCTGGCTTTCGTGACTCATAAACTTAATGCTCTTTTAGCATCATTTTGGCTGAGCAGATTTCCTAACCACAGTTTAATAGCAAAAGACATTTAAAATAACAACCTCAAGTCTTTCCAACCTCTCCAATTAGAGTAAAATAAATTGGCTCTTAGAATTAGAGGCTGTGCCTTCTCTGGCTATGGAATATCTCATTGGTTTCTTGTGTCTTAACTATGAAGGAAAATGACAATTGCTAATACTCCATTTTCATCTTGCTCCTAGCTACCAAATATTCCTACTCAAACTGAAACCACCTGCTTGGTGGTTAGAAGGCTAGAGACAACCTCAACCCCACTCCTCATCCCCAATATTTTTCTTTGTGTCAGCATTTCCTAATTCTTTCCATCTTTTAAGTTCCTCACAGGTAGATTGCCTACATGGTACAATTTATATATATATATATATTTATATTTATATATATTTATATATATTTATATATATATTAAATATATTAAATATATTTATATTTATATAAGTTTACATTTACATTTTACATTTACATTACATGCAAATTTACATTTACATTTTTATATAGACACAAATAGTTATCAATATGTGTGTGTTCACGTGCATGTATAAAGCTATACAATAGTTTTTTCTTTCTGCTTCTTTTTTTCTCAGTCTCTCCCTTTTCTTTCACTTTATAGGTGTAATTCTCAGAATATCAAAATCTGTCTGACAATTAAGCAGGATAATTCTCACTGAGAAAGGACTAATAACCTTTTTTTTGGTTTCTTTTCTTTGTGATTCTGGAGACTACAGTTTTAGCCTCTTCACTTCACTCCTGCCAAGTCATAGGTAAAAAATTAGAATCCACTCTGAGGGCACACAAGAAATGTCCCTTCACAAGCTTAAATATATTAATAGAGCCTAACATTCTGTATAACTCTCTGCTTTAGAAGTAAGCAACTCATAGACACCTCAGTTTGCACACATGTGCCCTCTTCAATTTTGGAGTAGACATTTTATTAATATACACATGGGATCACAAAGACAAGAGTCATGAAACAAGACCACCATGTTCTAAGGCAGCACCTTGGTGCCTGGATATATTACCAGCATTGTAGCAAATAGCGAGGGACAGACAGTGTAATCTGGCACACAGCATCTGTGTTACACCTGGATTCATTCACACAAGCTTTATTTTGGTTATATCTTGCTGCTAATCCAAGACCAACCAGGAGAAGGCAGTACAGGCTAAACAAAAGAAGCTATAAATTTTCTTTAAAGCAGAAAAAGAAATAATGGCATGGGGATTCTTTACAGCATAAACCTCTACCCATGTCAGGGAACAATGGAGCCTTTTCCAACACTATCATTGTTTGCACAGCTTCACTCCCCCTCAATTCTGTAGCTCTCTTCATGTTCTCCTAATTCTTCCATTCCTCCTTAAACGTTAACATACATACAATATACAAACTGGAAAAACATCTAAACTCTAAAGCTTCCCAATCCTGCTTTAAATTCCCAAGCTTCTCTCTCTAGCATTACCACTTAAGGCGAAGTTTAATTCTAATTTTTATTTTTTTTTAACGTTTATTTGTTTTTGAGAGACAGAGACAGAGAGAGAGTGAGACAGAGAACCCCAAGCAGGGGCTCTGCACCAACGTGGGGCTCAAACTCGAAAGTTGTAGGATCATCACCTGAGCTAAAACCAAGAGTCAGATGCTTAACCAACTAAGCCACCCAGGCACTCCAAGGAAAAGTTTAATTTTTAGATAGCATTTTTTAAGAGCTCATGATGCTTTTATATGACAAGATCTACTGACCGTGAGCCCTCAAGACCACTCTGCTTCAGACACACACAAACATACAAGACCAATTGTTTCAAATACAAAAACCTTTCATACATGTAAAAGAGGGCAATTTCTTCCTCAATACGAATATTATTCCCCCAGGACACTAGACAGTGAATGAAGGTCACTCACTAAAAGCCAGAAGAAGGATTCTAATTAAACTGCAGCCCCTGACTTTAGGAATGCATTCACTCCACTAGCTGCCTGAGAGCACAGAATAGGATCCCCTCTCTGCACAGTAGGACCCTGGGGAGAAAAGACCAAGTTGCTATCTGGACATTTGGGCAAGCCCAATTCTACTGATCAAAGTAGTATGGGCTTTGTTAATCATTAAGCCAAACTTCCAAGTGTTTTTGTTCGGATAGTTGGATTTTCTAGAGTAGTTTTTATCACATTACTCCAAGGAAAAGTGTGAAGTTGCCAAATTGGGCCTTCCTGCCTTTTTTATCTGCAATTCCTTCTTTAATACCACCTTTATTCACCTCCCCAAGTGCACAGTGTTTGTACCCTGACCCCCGCTTGCCACGGCCCTCCTCAGAAGCTTCCCCCACTGAGACATTCCTTGTGCCTTTGTCTGTAGGTATCATTCATACCCCTCCCCAACAGAAACTTATTCTTAATTAAACCTCTCCCTGTGAACAGCATCAGGCTTTCTGAATCTTTTAAAATTTTTTAAAAAATGTTTACTTATTTTTGAGAGAGAGAGACAGACAGACAGAGACAGAGACAGAGTGTGAGAGGGAAAGGGGCAGAGAGAGGGAGACATAGAATCCGAAGCAGGCTCCAGGCTCTGAGCTATCAGCACAGAGCCCCCAAGCAGGGCTCAAACTCTTTGAATATTGAGATCATGATCTGAGCTGAAGTAGGACACTCAACTGGCTGAGCCACCCAGGCACCCCAGGCTTTCTGAATCTTAACACATGATGCGATTGTATTACTTAAAACCACACTAGATATATAAGTGACCTTTGAGTACTTATAACTGCTAGATAGCCCTTTGACCTCGATTTTCCTTTCTTTCTTTTTCTTGGCCCACCCAATGGGCCCCTAAGGACTTCTCATAGCCATTTTAAGAAAAAATGAGCAAGGGCATGGAAAAGAGAGCTTTTTTTCTCTTAAAAAAAAAAGTTTTCTGACATATATTAAACATACAGATAAGAAAAGAACAATATAATGAACTCCTATGTACTTAAAACCCTGCTTTATCAAATATTAACTTTATTCCACATTTGCTTTAGAATTACCTCTTTTATAACGATACACATTATTTAATAATGCTTTATGGTTAAATCTCTGTATAAGTGGAATCATATTGTACACATCATTCCACAAAAGGTATTTTCACTCAATTTTTTTTTTTAATTTATCCATGTTTACAAATGTATTTCTAGTTTACTCATCTTATTGTGGTATAGTCTTCATTCAGATGACTAAATCATAACTTATTTATTCTATCTCCATTTGGTGAACATTTAGATCAAATGTTATGAGGGACATTCTATCAGTTTCTTTTTCTGCACACACACTTTGCTGAGTCAGAGAGTGTGTTCCTCTTCAATTTTAATAGATATTACAAAATGAATGTCCACAGTGGTTATATCAATATCAGTTGACACTCCCACCAGAATTTCAACTTACTACTGCTCTGTATCCTTTTCAGAGGATATAAGATCATATTAATCTTTGCAGACAAGTGTAAAATGGTACCTCACAGTACTTTTGAGCCATGCTTCTTACAGAAAGTGATTGTGACTGTCTAAGCAAGACTGTGCAACATAAACTCTGCTTGTAGTTTCCAACCACATCTTATATGTTATATGTGTGTGTGTCATGATATACTTTGAAGAAAAAAAGTGGTAAGTTATTTTAAATGGGGTGTATACTAAAATGCAGGATGCAAATTTGCATACATGCATGCCATTCTGTAAACACTGGCCACAAGAAGGAACGTTTCATGGACTCACTGTATGAGTTCATCCAAGCACAAGACCTATGTAAAAATAACACCTGAAAAGTTTTCTAGAATTAGCTTTCATGGTCTGTAGACTTACAGGTAACATCAGATAAAGTCTCTTTCCCTGGTACCTACATTTCAGGCAGTAAGTCTAATTTCTGAGTTGGAACTTGGTTTCCTACTTCCTGAAGTAAAACCATGGCAAATATAAGAGGTGGGTGTTTGTTTTCTTCTTTTTCTTACCACATCTCAGTACTTTAGTACACTGCACATATATTGGGCATGTAAAATGTGCCATACACCATGGCAAGCACTTCATCTGAGTTATTTCCTGTAATCTTCTAATAGCTATAAACATGGTACTATTATTATTATTGTCCCCATTCTAGAATTAAAGAAACTGAGAGTCTGAAAGATGAGGTAAAATCACAGAGCTTATTAAAAAAAAATCACAGAGCTTTTAAAGGACAAAGTGTCTGATTTTTCCTGATTCAGAAGCCTTCGATATTCACGACTACGCTAAGCAGCCTGATTCAAAATTCAGACACCTGTAAAACTATTTTGAAAAAGTGCTTCATGTTAGAAATACAACCTTTTTCTGTTTCTGTTCTACTTCTAACCTCAAAGACAAAACAATCAAATGCATTTGAAGACAACTCTCATATCTCCCCAAACCTTCTCTTCCCAAAGTAAGACACTCTTGTATCTTTCAACTGTTTTTGTCTTTATGTTCCCCACCTTTATATCCTGACTACTCTCCTCTGGGTGAGTTTCAGATATGCTCCCCTCTGAAACTATGATGCTCAGAACATATTACAACAGCATATGTCCAAGGAATAGTCAGTACAACAGATTCATCAGCTGCCTCACTCTGTACCTTATATTCTACTAAATGCTGCCCTAAATCATACTGGCCTTTTTGGCAGCATATCACACCATTGACTCATTCTGAGTTCATGCCAACAATAATTCCCAAGTGATTTTTTTTTAATTTTTTTTTAATGTTTATTTATTTTTGAGACAGAGAGAGACAGAGCATGAATGGGGGAGGGTCAGAGAGAGAGAGGGAGACACAGAATCCGAAGCAGGCTCCAGGCTCTGAGCTGTCAGCACAGAGCCCGACATGGGGCTCGAACTCACGGACCGCAAGATCATGACCCAAGCCAAAGTCGGACGCTTAACCGACTGAGCCACCCAAGCGCCCCAAGTGATTTTTAAACATGTATTTCTGTTAAACCATGTCTCTCTTAGCCTGAATTTTAACAGTTTTTATTTTATTCAAATGTAGGATATTACATTTGTACCCATTAGGCTTTATTTGTTGAAGCCTGCTGGAATTATTTTGGTTCTTCCAGTTTACTGGAATTCACTCTGATTTTACAGAATCTGTGTGCTATCTTTGTCTTCATCAAATTCATTGATTAAAATCTACCAGGTGATCTTGGGGGAGCCTGGGTGGCTCAGTCAGTTAAGCATCTGACTTTGCCTCAGGTCATGATCTTGCCATTTGTGAGTTTGAGCCCCATATCTGACTCTGTGCTGACAGCTCAGAGCCTGGAGCCTGCTTCAGATTCTGTGTCTCCCCCATCTCTCTGACCCTCCCCCACTCACGCTCTCTCTCTCAAAAATAAATAAACATTAAAAATTTTTTTTTGTTAAACCTATAGAGGGGCGCCTGAATGGCTCAGTTGGTTAAGTGTTGAACTTTGGCTCAGGTTGTGATCTCATGGTTCATGGGTTTGAGCCCTACATCAGGCTCTGTGCTGACAGCTAAGAGCCTAGAGCCAGCTTCAGATTCTGTGTCTCCCTCTCTCTCTGCCCCTCTCCTGCTCACACTTGGTCTTTCTGTCTCTCAAAAGTAAACGTTGAAAAAAAAGAATTTTTTTAAAGCCACTGAGTGCTCTTGATAACAAGCTTTGTGCTGTATTCACAGAAACATTTCTTCAAACTCACACCGATCTCTTCAGAAAGTCATCCAGAGTCACAGGGTATGATCCTTTAACTGTGCAAATCCATCTAAATGTATTAGCATCAACCTCACATTTCTTCATCTTGACAACAAGGATATCATAAAAAAAACTCTGTCAAATGTCTTCCTAAATTTCAGATAGCCTATAACTATTTTTCCTATAACCTTGACAAAAAAAAGAAATGGAACTACTTAGTGATAATATATTCTCAATGACCCTGTATTAGATATATTTCATGGTGCCCCCTTTATAATAACTTCTCCATCTGCCTTATAAATACTGTGATCTAGATTTTGCTTGGTATCCAAATTAAACTTACTGGATTTATAGATTGTGGAATTTACTTGTCTTTTTCTCTTTGACAGAAAATGAACTTCACCTCCAGGAAAGATGCAGTAGGTTATGGCAGGTCAGTGTTCCTCTTTGCAACTAGGGAAGAAAAAACAAATAAATTACAAAAAATGACATGTTTAAAACATCATAGGGAGGTCTAGGTGGTACAAGTGGTTAAGTGTCCCACTCTTGAGCTCAGCTTGGGTAATGGTCTCACAGTTCCTGAGTTTGAGCCCCATATCAGGCTCTGCACTGACAGTGTGGAGGCTGCCTAGGATTCTGTCTCTCCTTTTCTCTGCCCCTCCCCCACTTGTGCATATTCTCTCTCTCTCTCTCTCAAAATAAATAAATACCTAAACTAATTTTTTTTTAAATAAGAATATTGTAACAGTGTGGAATCAATAAGGACTGGAACTAAAATTTCAGAATCCAAAGAGCCTTTCCTTGGAGAGATGGCAACCACCAGCCATTTTCTTTCCTGAGGTACTTAATAGTTCCAAAACAGGCATGAGGATCAAGGCTGGCCTCTGGAGAGGAATTCTATCAAGGAAAAAAAAAAAAGAAGTTGTAAATTTGAAGCTTCACTTGTATTAGAAACTAGAGAAGCCCTAGATAGAAGATCGGTTTTTAGGAAGCATCAGTTCTGGAGTTCTGAGGCAGCATGCAAGACTGAAGGGACTAAGCTGGAAAGGCAGAGGAAAACCTTTCACAATCTCTTGGTTCTTTGGATTAAAAGTATGGTAAGAGTATATTCTACGACTTATCTTGTTGCCCTTAAGACATTTACAAGATTTTGAAGCTGTATAGGGCAAGAACCTTTTAAAGAGCTATGCTCAAAACACCCATGGTCAGAACTGAATCCTCCTAATATGTTAACACCAAGGAGACAGAGGCACACAAACGATTTAACCCAGGGATAAACCACAGGTAAACTAGATCTTAGAAAAACTCTAACCCAATCCCAACATAGATCATCCATGACTAGACTGAAGTGATGTGCCCTTCAAACTATTTACCTAACAGAATAAAGTGAGCACTTTCTTTAATGGAAAATAGCATCATCTACAGCCTCTGTGGTTCTTTAACTCATATTGTCATACTACAAAACTTTGCTACATATGGGAAGAGTTAGAGAAATGTAACTTCAAGTAAACAGAAAAAAAAGAGAAGACAATTCAGATATTAATCACAATAAACAAAAACTTAAAATATACTTTTATGAGGCAATCGACAACCTGTAAAGGCAACCTACAGAATGGGAGAAAATATTTGCAAGCCACATTTCTGATAAGATATTAATATGCAAAACACTTAAAGAATTCACACAAATTAGTAACAAAAAATCAATCCAATTAAAAAATGGGCTTAGGACTAAATAGATATTTTTCCCAAAGAAAACATATAAATGGCCAACAGGTACATGAGATGTTCATCATCACCTATCATCAGAGAAATGAAAATCAAAACCACAATGAGACATCACCTCACAGCTGTTAAAATTGTTGTCATCAAGAAGACAGGAGGTAACAAGTATTGATGAGGATGAGGAGAAAAAAGGATCCTAGCGCACTGCTGAAGGAAATGTAAATTGATGGGAATGTAAACCAGTTTGGAAGTTCCTCAAAAACTTTAAAATAGAACTACCTTATGATCCAGCAAGCCCACCTTTGGGTATATATCCAATGGAAATGAAAGTGGAACCTCAAAGAGGTATTTGCACTCCATGTTTTTGCAGCATTATTCACAGTAGTTAAGATATGGAAACAAGGTGTCTATCAGTGGATGAATGGATAAAGAAAATGTGAGACAAAAAGACAGACACACACACACACACATACACATACTGGAATATTATTCAGCAATGAGAAAAAAGATATCCTGCCATTTGTGACAATATGCATAAACAGTGAGGGTATTATGATAAGTGAAATAAGTCATACAAAGAAAGACAAATACTGTATTATCTCACTTATATGTGGAATCTAAAAATAATGAACTTATAGAAATAATAGAATGGTAGTTACCAGCAGCTGGGGGGAAAGGAAAGGGATGGAGAGATGTTTGTCAAAGGGTATAAACTTCGGATTAGAAGATAAATGAGTTCTGAGAATCTAATGCACAGCATTGTGATTATAATTAACAATAATGTATTATATACTCTAAAGTTGTTAAGAGAATAAATCTTAAATGTTCTTACCACAAAAAAATAATGATAATTATATGATGTGATAGAGGTATATAGCTAATGTTATAGTGCTAGTCATTTTGCAACATATAAATGTATCAAATCACCATGTTGTACATCTTAAACTTAGAAAATGTTATGTGTCAATTACATCCCAATAAAGCTGGGAAAAAAATATTTAATCTTTTATGGAAATGTGAAAGAATATAAAGAAGAGATAGATAAAAATATGACAAAAGTATGAAGAATTTGAATCTATAAAAAAAGAAACAAGTAGACACATTTTTCTAGAACTGAAAAATACAATCTGATATTTAAATTTCATTGTTTGTGCTAAATGGCATATGAGGAAGATACAAACGAATTACAAGACAAATCAATAGAAAAAATCCAAACTGAAAAAGAGAGAAAGAAAATAGTAGAAAGAAAAGGGGGGAGGGGAAACTTAAGAATAAAGTGTGGGAATCAGGTAAAATAAGAGAGAGAAAGAGAAAGCCCCAAAAAGAGAGGAGAGCAAGAATGAAGCAGAAAAAAAAAAAAGCTGTAAATACTGAAAACTGATGAAAAATATCACAACAGATTTAAAAAAACACACACAGTAAATCCAAACCAAGGTAAATGCTTTAAAAAATCCATAACTGTGGGGCACCTGGGTGGCTTAGTTGGTTAAGCAGCCAACTTCAACTCAGGTCATGGTCTCACAGTTCATCAGTTGAGCTCCGCATCAGCCTCTGTGCTGACAGTGCAGAGTCTGCTTGGGATTCTCTCTCTCCCTCTCTCTCTCTGCCCCTCCCTCTCTTGCATTCTGTGTCTCTCTCAAAATAAATAAATAATAAATAAATAAATAAATAAATAAATAAATAAATAAATAAGTAAATAAATAAGCTTAAATTTAAAAAAGAATTCTACTAAGCTTGTTCTTTGTATACTGCAGTGGTCTATGGACTTTTTGAATTGGGGTCAGGTGATAAATGTTTTTGGCTTCGTGAGCCGTATGGACTCAGTTGCAACTACTCAACTGTACTATAAACCAGCCACAAAGACCATAAACAAACCAATGGGTGTAACTATGTTCCAATAAAACTTCATTGGCAAAAATTAGCTAGATTTGGCCAGTCCATGGGCTATATCATTTGTTAATCCCGGTATGTAAGACGTCTTTGAGTTTTGGTTCATTAAACTATTTTTCAGTCAAAATAGAAAGAAAGAAGTAATGCTAGAGAAAAAGCAATACTTTTGTGACACAACAGAAATTAAAAAGGAAAGCACAATCTGAATTTGTACACAGTTAATAACACAGTTTAAATATACATGAATTTAGGGGTATGTGGGTGGCTCAGTTAGTTAAGTGGCTGACTCAGGTCACAGCCTCACAGTCGGGTGAGTTTGAGCCCCACATAGCCTCTGCTGACAGCTCAAAAGCTTGGAGCCTGCTTCCAATTCTCTCTGCCGCTCCCCTGCTTATGCTGTCTCTCTCTTCCTCTCTCTCAAAAATAAATAAACATTAAAAAAAGAAACAATATATACATGAATTTAGCTCCAAAATACATAAATACAAAAATTCAGCAAGAACATAAAAGATTTAAACAATATAATTAGCCAATTTGACCTAAGATAATAGATAATCTAACAATTGAAGAATGAATACTTTTCAAGTAACATTACCAAGGTGGTAGAGACCCCAGCCCCTGACACCCCACAAAGAACAACAATTAAACAGCTAATCATGAGCAAAACCAGAGTTCTGGACTCCACTCAAGAAATTTAGGACACAGAATAGAATGAAAAATCTGAGAATAGTCACACAAAAAGAGGAGGAGGACAGCTTCACTTTGCCTGCATCATCCCCTCCCCCAAGCCAGCATTGCTTAGCATCAAAAAGGAACTCCCCAGCTAGAAAGAAATTCCCTAACAGGGAGAGGAAGATCAGACTGAGCAATCAGCTTCCCCAGGCTTGTGGGGCACCATGCTTCAATTTCAGCCACCCAGATCAGAAAACCTGAGGTGTATAGAAATGTCTAAGAATAAGGAAGAAAAGCAGGGACTACCAGTAGCAGCCATGTAGCAGGAACAATCACCTTGCTCTATAAACACATACAGCAACTTTTGTCACTGAAGAGAACAGCCAGCACCGACGCCATGGACCCCAGCAGATTTCACCAGCCTTGGCCATACAGGTATTCTCTTTTGCTGATGCCAGCCTTCCTTATTCTCTCCCTACTCCCTCCTTCTAGTCCCTGCTGCAACCCCAGAAATGGCCCAGCAGCCAGTCCCAGCCCCTGTACCTGTACAAGCTGACATCATCCTAGACCCCCATCAATGTGCAAGCACTCAGCATAGAGGGATGTGTGTTTGCGTATCACTGGCCTGATGCTCTTCACAATGTTCATGCCCAGGGGTGACTGCCCCCAACAGCTCTCAGTGCCCATAGTTGGCCCCGCTCTCGCTGCCTGCCCTGGCCCCCATCATAACATGTGTCTATAACTGGCCCCTGCCTCTACACAGGTACCTGCTGGTGTCCACAGCAAAGTATTTGCTTACCACAGGATCTGGCCACTATTACTACCTGTTCTGGTCCCTACCTACTGGACCTGAAGGCACCACTGAGGAGACCACAGCACTTACAGCCATGGCAAACACCACAAGGTACTCACAAAGGACTACAGAGTTATTGATGCCGTAGACCTCAGTGGCCTGACACAAAGAGATGTCACACCAAGGGCAATTGGGTGGCTCAATTGATTGAGCATCTGACTCTTGATATCAACTCAAGTTGTGATCTCACGGTCATGAGATCAAGCCCTGTGTTGGGCTCCACACTGAGCATGGAGCCTGCTTGGGATTCTCTTTCTCCCTCTCTCTCTGCCCCTCCCCAGCTCACTCACTCATACATGTGCTCTCTTTCTTTCCCTCAAAATAAATAAATATTTTTAAAAAGAGAGACATCTCACCTCTCAGATCCAGTGCCACCACACACTGAGTGCCCTGTACCACTAGACCCAATATCTTAGCATGATCCCACATGCTTCCACCCACAAGTAAAAATCTTCCCTTTCCTAAGTGAGTCCTTGAGGTTTGGAAGACGTGACTGCTTCTTCAAATGTGTAAAACACCTAAGAAAGGCTATATGGATTATTAAGAATCAGAGAAGCATGGCTCCATGAAAGGAATAGAGTTAACTTGCAGTAGCTGAGCCCAAAGAAATGAAGCTGCAGGAAATTGCCTGACAATTCAAAATAATTGTTCTACTGATGCTCAATGAACTGTAAGAAAACACAGATACAATTTAATGATTTGAGGAAAATAATAAAAAAAGAAAATGAGAAGTTCAACAACAAAGATATAGAAAACACTGGGGAAAAAATACAGAAATCTTGGAGCTGAAGAATACAATGACTAAACAAAAGAATTCAACAGAGAGTTTCAACAGCATACTGACCAAGCAGAGGAAAAACAAGTGAGCTGGAAGAAAGATCAATTGAAAATATCAGAGCAACAAAAACAAAAAAGAATCAAAGAGTGAAGAAAGTCTACATGATCTATGGGATACCATCAAAACTAACATGTACAAATTATTGCACTCCCAAAAGGAGAACAGTGCAAAAGGGGGCAGAAAGTATATTTAAAGAAATGTGACCGAGAACTGTCCCAAACTGGAAAAGACACTTGACTACACTAATCATTAGGAAAATGTAAATCAAAACCACAGTGAGAAATCACCTCACACCTGTTAGACTGGCCATCATCAGAAAGACAAGAAGGGGCACCTGGGTGGCTCAATGGGTTAAGCGTCCGACTTCAGCTCAGGTCATGATCTTGCAATTTGTGAGTTCGAGCCCTGCACTGGGCTCTGTGCTGACAGCTCAGAGCCTGGAGCCTGCTTTGGATTCCGTGTCTCCCCTTCTCTCTGCCCCTCCCATGCTCATGCTCTCTGTTTCTCAATAATAAATAAACGTTAAAAAAAAACTTTTTTAAGTAAAAAAAAAAAAAAAAAGAAAGACAAGAAATAACAAGTGCTTGAGAGGATGTGGAAAAAGAAAACCCCTGTGACCTGTTGATGGAAATGTAAATTGGTACAGCTACTATGGAAAATAGCACAGAGGTTCCTCAAAAAATTAAAAATAGAACTACCATACCCAGAAATTCCACTGCTAGGCATATATCCAAAGAAAATGAAAACACAACCTCAAAAAGATATCAGTATTCCCATGTTCACTGCAGCATTTTTCACTACAGCCAAGAAGGATATCGAAATAACCTGTATCTGTCAATAGATAAATGGCTAAAAAAGATGTTGTATACTCACAATGGAATATTAGTCAGCCATGAGAAAGAAGAAAATCCTGCTATTTGTGACAACAAGGATGGACCTTGAGGGCATTGTGCCAAGTGAAATAAATTGGACAAAGGAAAACAAAATGCGGAATCTAAAAAAGCCAAACTCAAAGAAACAGGTAATAGAATGGTGGTTACCAGGAGATGGGTCATGTTGGAAATGAGGAGGTCAAAGGATTAGTAAAAGAGTACAAACTTCCAGTTACATGATGAATAAGTTCTGTGGATGTAATGTATAGCATGGTGATTATAGCTAATAATACTATATTTTCTAGGAGACCAGATTTTAGATGTTCTCGTTACAAAAAAAGAAGTGGTGATTATATGAAGTGATAGAGGTGTTAGCGAACACTATGGTGGTAATCATTTTTGCAGTATATGAGTTTATCAAATCAGCAAGTTGTATACCCTAACTTACACCATGTTATGTGTCAGTTATATCTCAATAAATCTGGATAAGAAATGAATGCTTTTCAAATCCATATGAACATTTACCAAAATAGATACTAGGTCCTAAAGTAAGTCTCAACAAATTTCAAAGAACTGTAATCATGCCAAATATATTCTCTGAGCACACTGGAATTAAACTGAATTAAAATGAAGTAGGGGCGATAATAGCATGTGCCATGCAGCTAAAGAAGTACTTATGGGAAACTTTTTATCTTTAAATAGACATTTGAGGGGAAAAAGAGAATGAATGATTTAAGCATCTAACTCAAGAATGTAGCTAAAGATAGCAGTATTAAACCTATAGGAAGTAGAGGGAAGCAAGTAGCAAAAATAACAGCAAAAATCAGTAAGTAAAAAGTAGACATACAATAGAGAAAAATCAACAAAGCCAGAAGTTGCTTCTTTGAAAAGATTAATAAAAGTGACACAACCCTAGTAAGATCAGTTAAGGAAAAAGAATACAAATAACCAACATTATTAATAAAAGAAGGGACTTTATTACAAATGTTAGATATTAGAATTATAATAAGGAAATATTGGAAGCAACCTCATGCTAATAAATTTGACAACACAGATTAAATGGGTAAATTCTTGGGCACCTGTGTGGCTCAGTGGGTTAAGCATTGACTTCGGCTCAGGTCATGATCTTGTGGTTCGTGAGTTTGAGCCCTGCATTGGGCTCTGTGCTGATAGCTCAGAGCTTGGAGTCTGCTTCAGATTCTGTCTCCCTCTGTCTCTCTCTGCCCCTTCCCTGCTCAAGCTCTGTCTCTCTCTCTCTCAGGAATAAACATTAAAAAAAAATGGGTAAATTCTTTGAACAGCAATATTTACCAAAATGCATATAAATAATAATAAATATATTAGTTTGTTATCTATTAGCAAAATTGAGTTATTAATCAAAAGCATTCCCACAAAGAAAATTCCAGGCCCATGTGACTTCACTGATGAATTCCATAATACATTTAAGGAAGAAATAATACCATTCCTCTGAACGCTTTCCAAAAACAGGAGGAAAACTTCCCAACTCATTTTATGAAACCAGCTTAACCTCTTTCAAAATCTGACAAGCAAAGGAAATTACAAGCTAATGTCCCTCAGAAAAATCCATAAAATATCCTCTATAAATTATTAGCAAAGTGAATCCAGCAACATATAAAACAGATACTACATCAGGACCAAGTGGGTCCCTCCAAACTGCAGCCCTCTCCCTGCATGTTCTAGGTTCTGGCTTGCTTTACTCTCTTGTACCAACCTCACAGGTTGTGATTTCTAATTCTGAACCACCTCAATGTCACATTTTTTGCTCTTTTAGAACTCTAATACCTGTGAAACCAATTCTCTATGCCAAGTATCCTCTGTTTAAAATACTCATTTATAGTCAGCTTCCTAACTCAATCCTGACTGATAAACAGTTAAGGAATATATACTTTCCTTTGCCTTTGACACTTGGCATATAATTCTCCCCCTAGCCCAAATACCATCTACTTCATGTCTTCTCCAGCCTTCTCATACACAGAGATCATCAGCTAATACCTACATCTCCCTCTGAACTCCGCTTCAATGGCATGATCCCAGAGAACCTTCCTTCCTATACCCCTATACACCTGTGTGTGCCCCAATATAACACTTACCACTAAATTACTATTGCTTATTAACTTGTTAATATCGAGGTCTTTCTATAAATAGATGATAGATATCTATTACAACTAATAATGCATACTTATGTTACATATATTTACATATTATGCTAAATACATTATATAGAGAGATATCAAGTATATAAAATTACATATAGGAGATACATGTATGTGTGTGTGTATATATGTATGTACACACACACACACACACACACACACACACATATATATCCTTCACATCCTTCAAGTACTCTAGCATTTAGCAGGGCACATGTTATAAAATAAATAAAGGAAAAGAAGGAAAGAAGGAAAAAAGGAAAACTTGTTCCCAGTGCTAATCCTCAGCCCAATGGAAATGATGATTCCCAAGCTCTAATACTGAATACCTGGATTCATGAGTCATGTGCTTATATAGCTAATTCTAACAGATATCTGGCTTCTGGAGACACAGGATTATTAATTCATTAACAACTGTATGTTAGCATTTAAAATGTACCTGTTCATTTAATAGAGTTTGTGATAACATAAAAATACCTACAAATATAAATGTTTAAACAAAAAGTCCACAGTCACTGCCATGATTTCACAAGCAATAAAGTGAATGAGGTAAAAATTAATTTCTCCTCACCCAGCATAAATTGTTAATCAGTGTGGACAAGTGGAGGGACACTGGCTAGCTCCCAGGCTGAGCTAATCCTCTCCGGTGGCACATGCAATGACTTACCACAGGAAAATGTGATTAAGTGTATTACTTGCCATGCACCTGCCAGGGATCATCTGATGATTTCTCAGTCAGTGACCAGTAGCCAGGCTACCCTCAACACCACATTTGCCTTGCCACTCTCTAGAAGAAAGTTCAGCTAGAAGGGCTGTGGGCTTGGCAGCTGCTGGCTCAGAGCATGAAGCTGGGTGCAGAAGAAATTTCTTGGCCCAGACCAAGTCCTTCTCTCATGAAGCCCTCCTTAGCCACCTCAACCCACTCACCTATCCTTGTCACCTGTGCTGTTCGTTTAATGTGTGGATGCCCTTGGATTGTTATTTTCTTGCTGGATGCCTATATGCTGCTGCCAGACCCTCCCCACTGTCCTCACCTTCCTCAAAGAGGAATATATTAAGCAATTAATGACAAAAAGTGGTGAAAGAGCACTAAAGGGCCACCATAAAGATATCCAACAGAGGTGACAGCAAAGGCAGAAAGAGGTGAGACAAATTGCGGAAAGGCCATAAACCAGGACACATCATCTCCCTAATCTGTTCCACCCACACATTTCAGACTCAGTATTTGTATCTTGGTTGTAGGAATAATTCCTATGAAACTTACGCCCATTATAAATCAGATCTCACGCCTGAAATCTCCTAATACACCGGGTCCCTCTATTGTGTAATGAGTTGTGTGTCTGCTTCTGTAATAGCTTTTCCCCCACTAAATTCTAAACTTCATGAAGGCAGACTTCGTCTCTACCACACTCTTAGCACAGAGCCTGGCACACACATAGCAGGTCCTCACTATTTATTAATATCTAAATGGATGTGTGGGGGTTCTACATGAGAGTACTGTAAAATCTAAAGAGTCTTCGCAGTGCAAAATGTTATTAGGGCTTTTGATGAGGAGTTCTGAGAGGCTCTTTAGGGTCAAGATGTGTTTGAGGGGCACGCTGGGGGAGACAGCTTTCCTTCTTAGCAACAGGAGTGCCCGGGTAAGGCTTAGAGGAGAGAACTCAAAGTTCTAGCCACTCAAGGACTTTCCCAGACTTGAGACACTTAAGGACTTAAAGCAGAGATATTTACATTTGTTTCTATCTTATATATCCCAGTTCTCAGTAGAATAAAGAGAGTTCAGAGCAGAAGCTCACATCAGGAATAAAGAAAGTGTATGTGGTTAGAACATTCCCTATATATTCTAAGATCCTACATTTTGAGCATGGAATATAGGAAACTTGACTATCTGATAAATTTTAAGTTTCTCAAGGGCAGGAGCTCTGTTTGCACTATATGGCCTTCCTTAAATCATTTTTTTCCAAATAATTTCCATAAAAATTACATATTTATATAATACATGTATCATATATCATATATTTTATATTTTATACTATTTATATTTTATATATACTATTTATATATATGCTATGTGTACTATTTATATATATGCTATATATTTCAATATAACTCATATTTTATATATGCTATATGGTTTCAAAATAACTCATTTCAACAGAACTTAAGTATTTTAACAACCTATATCTCAAGTTATCTCTATAGGCTCAGAAGTCACTTGTAACTAAATGACCAAAGATTCTAGAGGAAAGAAGTTGGCCAGTACTCAGCACTCAGACAGGAGCTCCCCCAGGTTATTAGAAGCGCCTGACAACTCAGGGGCTGCCTGCCACTGCTGTTCCCATGGAAACAGACACCACATCTCAGAAACCCAGAGTGTGAGAGCTTAAACTAATCATTGTGGCAAAAAAAAAAATTAAAAAATAATGCCCTATTTTCTTCTCACAGTCTGGAAATGGTGATTAGGTTAATAGACCCTGATCCTTTTTCCTGGGGGTATGTTTTTATAGAAATAAAGATAGAAGTCCTTCCTATTAAAACTTTTCTGCACCTGTTCATTCCAAGCTGCATCAATACGATTTCTCCATCAACACTTCAAAATTCAATAGGACCCCAATCCAAGAGTTAAGAATTAGAATATTAAACCACACAGTCTGGATATGTATCCATTTATTTTGTATCACTTCACTATAAGTATTGTTCAAAACAGAAGGCTGATATCTAATGAGCCAAGTCTTTATGCTGTTTGCATTCAGCAAATCAGAACTCTTTGAATCAGAACTCTTTGAATCAGAACTCTTTGAATCAGAACTCTTGAATGTTCATCTTTATAAGGCACATAGAATTTTTCAATATCTGTCTGTGCTTCAATGAAGCCATTAAGATAAAGATAAAACTCTGATCAGGCTAAAAATTGAAACCACCCTGGATTTAATGCATGTTAAGAGGTTAACTCTATTAGTTTCTCACTCTAAATAGAATATGCTGGGGCGCCTGGGTGGCGCAGTGGGTTAAGCGTCCGACTTCAACCAGGTCACGATCTCGCGGTCCGTGAGTTCGAGCCCCGCGTCAGGCTCTGGGCTGACGGCTCAGAGCCTGGAGCCTGTTTCTGATTCTGTGTCTCCCTCTCTCTCTGCCCCTCCCCCGTTCATGCTCTGTCTCTCTCTGTCCCAAAAATAAATAAACGTTGAAAAAAAAATTTTTAATAAATAAATAAATAGAATATGCTGGAGTTTGTGGAAAAAATATGATTTATAGGCAAGCTTAACTAGCCAACATCTGTACTGCATAAACTGAAAGGCTAGGCATTCATTTCTGTTAATGCTACTTATATAACGAGTAAAATAAGTCATGATGACCACCTGGCTGACCGTAATTTCACAGGCTGAACAAGGGAGAAGTCAGCAATGTGTATCTTGATCAGGGGAATACAACTCTCTAGAATAAAGATACTGCAAATGTAAACATTATTCTTCAGTGGATTTGGGAAAACAGACCAATTTCTGGTGTCTTGAGCACAAGAGAAAACCAAACACACAATTTCTTGAATGTAGATAAGAAAACTCATATATTTACTGTGTTACTCACCCCATGTCCAGTTCACTCACATGTCACATCCCTTAACCACCAACAACCAAGTCTTCACCAGCCAGCCTCAGGTCACTATGGCTTCCATCTATCTTTACCACTCAACCTCATTCAGACAGCCATTCAATTGACAACTATATATTCTGTAAAAAAGTGCCTTGTTGGTTTATTTCATTTTACTAGGTATAGATCTATGTATCTCAAAAAAAATAAAATAAAAATAACCTATTGAATGGGAGAAAATATTTACAAATGATATATCCAATAAGGTGTTAGTCCAAAATATATAAATAACTTATGCAACGGAAAACCCCACAACACAAATCATCTGATTAAAATGAACAAAAGACATGAACAGACATTTCTCCAAAGAAGACATCCAGATGGCCAACAGATACATGAAAAGATGCTCAATATCACTCATCATCAGGGAAATGCAAATCAAAACTACAATGATTAACTATAAGAAACAAGCTGATAGTCACCAGAGGAGAGGTGGTGAGGAAGTTGGATGAAATAGACGAAGGAGATTAAGAGTACACTTATCATGACGAGCACTGAATAATGTATAGAATTGCTGAATCACCACTATATTGTACACCTGACACTAATATAACATTGTACATTAATTATACTGGAATTAAAACATACACATACACATGTGCGCACACACACACACAAAGTAAGGCTTAATGATTACAACTACTGCTCTGGAAGTTCAAAGCTAAGAGAACAATTGTTACATGGGACTGTTCATTGCTGAGGCAATATCACAGTAAATCATTTAAAAGGAAGAGACACATTAGTCTGTTTTTTTCTCAGAAAGAGATCAGAGTCCCTATCACTGGCATATGGGTTTCTTTTGGTCAGACATTTCTATAGGTTTAATGCTGACCAGCTTTCTGTTAGTTACACTGATATTGCCAGACTCTTATGCAGACATTGTTTACAGTGATAAATCATTATTGCAATTTGTCATTTTTGCTTATTGGCTTGAACTTGAGTCTCTCTCGTGTAGTGATGGAGGATAACTGGATTTTTGCATTCTACATCCACAGAACGGCCCTTTGGGTTGCAGTTGAAGTCTCTGAGGTGGCACCAATAAATATCAACCTTCTTCCCAAACAGGGTTCTGAACAATTTGAAATATGAGAGACTGTAGATGGAAATGAATTATCAACCTTTATGGGGAAACAGCAGGGTTGGAAGACACGTTCACTGAATTCCATCATCAGACACACATGTGGCCCTACCATATAGGGTAGGCATAGTCTGGTGGGAAGAGAGAGCAGAGGAGAACATTTGCCAGATCAGGGCCTCCTCCCTCCCAAGAAGATGAGTTGAAAAGAACATACACAATTAACCTAGTTACTAATTACACTTAATCTAATTTGCTCATCAGGATAGAATGAGGGAAGGGCAAAGTTAACCTAATTGAACTCTACAGGAAAAACAAACAAACAAAACAAAAAATACCTTCAGAATCAGAGAAGAAGCAGTCTCCTCTCCCAGTTGCTAATGGGAAGAATGAGGAAAATCCCCCATTACAAAAGCTATCTCTAAGTAAACACACACACACACACACACACAGAGCTTGATTTTTCTCTGCCTACTTACAAACATGACTCAATATATCTAATAAAATAGATCAAACATAGGATACCAAGCATAAATATGTTTTCTGTCTTATTAGTTGTCACTTGTTTTGACCCCAAATTGGGAGAAGAATCTTGCTTCTATCTAGGGCCTCCTCCCCACACCTGCATAGAACCTCCACTCCAGGACCTTCCATTTTTTCTCATGAGTTTTAAATGCTCAGTAATAAAGAGAAGGTGTCCTGCTGAATGCGTTCAGCAAAAATCTGAAAGCAATGGGTTTTGGCAATCTCTACACAGCCAAATGAAGCACTGGAGGGGTTGCCATACATTTTCAAAAACACTCACAAGGGAATGTCCTATTTGCAGTTGAATTGTGACAAATAAATCCTTTTCTAAATGTCACAAGCCTAGACTTAATGGAGTGAAACACATGCAAAATGGGTAGCGAAAATGACCAATTCTACTGCCCTCCAAACCAATACTTTTCCCCTCAACAATTGAAACAAACATTTGGAAACTTTGCGGTATAAATAGATGCTTTGCAAAGATTATTTAGAAAGCTCAGATGCACATAGATAAAATGTGGTTTGTCATGCAAAGTGCTGTTTGGCAAACTTGCTGCTGGGGAACAAAAAATAGCCAGAAGTTGTTGTATTGTTGAATGGTCAGTGATTCATCACAAAAGACCAAAAATTGCCCAGCCATGAAATATTCCAAATTTAATTGAGGGGATGGTCCAAGTTGGCAAGTTTAGGAAGATCCTAGACTTATCTCCTCCCATGGACATACCAAACTGACAGCTACATATGGAGCAGCTTTCTAACAACAAAGGACAAAAGGGCCATGGTGGGATGGGTAGCAAAGGCAGAGATGCAGTCTTGACAGAATCCCATCCCCGGG
>NW_024412412.1:28877488-28926394 GCF_014898765.1 Herpailurus yagouaroundi | reverse complement strand
GCCCTGCCCGGGCAGGGACCCATCGTCAGAAGGGATCTCCAAATGTGGGAGCCTCTTCCTGAGGAACAAGGGATTTGGCCACCAACCAGTCACCTCAACCCTTGAGATGTGCATCAGGGTGATGAGACCCCAAAACATCTGACTTTGAAAAACAATGGGGCTTACATCTAGGAAGCCCAAAATACTGTAGGGAAATAATATACCTCTCTTAAAGTGCTTACATGCAGACTCAATTGCCTTGGGGCATAGCACAAAGCAGCCGTTTGAAAGATCCCTAGCCTATTTGTGAAGGAGATCCTTAAAGTGTCTGCCAGAGGGGCAAGAGCCTGTCAGGACCCCTGAGAATGGAGGTGCTGGCTGGCATCATTTCCGCACTTTCTGTACATTAGCGCCAGCAGGTGCACACAATTCATTCACTCTCCCGATGATCTGCTAAAGCCAAACAGTTCCTGCACTCCCCACCTACCTCACAGAAGCCTACAGGTGTGCACAAACCACAAAAGGGCCTCTCCTAAATCACCTGGCTCTGGTGATTAGGTGGTTTTTGTTCCAACGTCCCAGAGGACTGTAACAATCAGAGAGTCCTTGGCAGGCTCCCACCTCCAGGACACAACACAGATAGCAGACTGAACACACCCCAGCCTTCCTGGGAAAAAGGCCTACTTACATGTCCTGGAGTTTTATCCTGAGAAGCAGGCTTCAGGTTTGCCACAAATCTAGAACCTATGGAGGTTCTCTCAGGCAATGTAGGTAGGCCCAGGTACATCATCTTTGTGCTTTCCCTTGGCCTCACTACAGCTTGCTGGTACCTCCCAGAAAGGAGCTTATACACTCCTCTGGAGCCCTGATTTTTGCAACTGTCACCTAGGAACACCTCCAGATAACGTGGAGGGGAGGCCAACAGGGTTTACGATTGCAGTCCTACAGGACTACATATTTTGGCATATTTTAAAAGGTGCAACCTGAGGGTATGGTTTCTAATCAGCCTGAAACTAGGTGCTAAGACCCTCCCTTTGAAATGCAGACAGGTCTCCGCTGACTCGCAACACCCAGGACAGATCAAAAATAAATCAGACAGCTTAGACCACCACAAAAGTTCAAGAAACAACCAAAAATGTTGAACAACAAGCTTTATCTCCTACACAAAACCACTCCCCCAAGACTGGGAGAGGTAGGTGTCCCACTTAAAACATAGAAACAAACACAGAGAGTCATGCAAAATGAGGAAACAGAGGAAGATGTTCCAAATGAAAGAGTAAGATTAAAAACTCAGGGTAAAAAACTTCAGGAAACAGATAATTTATCTAAAAAAGAGTTCAAAGTAATGATTATAAAAATGCTCACCAAACTTAGGAGAAGAATGAACACAGTGAGAAGCTCAACAAAGAGAAAATATACAAAAGTATCAAACAGAGGTCACACAGACTGTAAGTGAAGGGACAGAAAAAGATGTTCCATGCAAATGGAAACCAAAAGAAAACTGAAGCAGCTACACTTAGACAAAACGCACTTTAAAACCAAGACTGTAATAAAAGACAAGGAAGGGTATTGCATAATTACAAAGGGGTTAATCCAATAAAATAATACAAAATTTGTAAATATTTATGCACCCAACATAAGAGTACCTAAATACATAAAGCAAATATGAACAGAAAAAAAAGCGAGAAATTGACAGTAATACAATAATAAGAGAAGACTATAATGCCTGCTTACATCAATGGATAGATCATCCAGACAGAAAATCAACAAGAAAACACTGGTCTTAAAGGATACATTAAACCATATGGACTTAGTAGATATACAGAGAATATTCCATCCAAAAGCAGAATACATATTCTTCTCAAGTGCCTATGGAAAATTCCCCAGGATAGGTCAGAGGTTAGGCCACAAAATAAGTCTCAATGCATTTATGAAGACTGAAATCACATCAACCATCTTTCCCAACCACAATGATATGAAACTAGAAATCAACTATAAGAAGAAGCCGCAATGAAATACCATGTTCCACTGTCAGAGTGGCTACAACCAAAATATAAAAAAATAACAAGTGTTGGCAAGAATGTGGATAAAAATGAACCCTCATGCACTGTTGGTGGGAATGCAAATTGGTACAATCACTGTGGAAAACAGTATAAAGTTTCCTCCAAAAATCAAAAATAGAATTACCATATGACCCAGTAATTTCCCTACTGGGTATTTATACCCAAAAAATATGAAAACACTAATTCAAAAAGACATATGCACCCCTATGTTTATTTTAGTATTATTTACAATAGCCAAGATGTGTAAACAACCTAAGGAGCCATCCATAGATGAATAGAGAAGATGAGGGGTGTATATATGCAATAGAATATTAGTCAACCATAAAAAAGAATATCTTGCCATTTGCAAACATGGATGCACCTAGACGGTATAATGCTAAGTGAAATAAGTCAGTCACACAAAGACAAATACCATATGATTTCACTCATATATGGAATTTAAGAAACAAAAAAAAAAAATGAAGAAAGAAAAAACAAACAAAAAAAACCCAGATTCTTAAATACAGAGAACAAGCTGGTAGTTGCTAGAGGGCAGGCATAGGAAGGGGGATGAATCACATAAAGAAGACTGAGAGAAGAGTTACCGTGCTGAGGGCTGAGTAATAGAATTGTTGAATCGTTATTTTGTACACCTGAAACTAATATACCATTGTATATGTACTTCAGTAAAAAAACTGGAAAAATCACAAATATGTCAAAATTAAACACCATGCTACCAGACAACCAACTGATCAATGATGGGATCAAAAAATATGTGGAGACAAACAAAAAATGGAAATGCAACATACCAAGAAGTTGGGTGGCTCGGTCAGTTGAGTGTCTGACTCTTGATTTTGTCTCAGGTCATGATCTCACAGTCATGAGATCAAGCGCCACGTTGGGCTCTGTGCTGAGCATGAAGCCTGCAAGATTCTCTCCATCTCCTCCTGCCCCTCTCCCCCACTCAGGGGCGCGCTCTCTCTCCCTCTCTCTTTCGCTCTGTCTAAATACAATGGTGGGGGGGGGGGGGAGACAGTCTCTTCAATCAATGGTAGTGGAAAATTTGACAGCCACATGCAAAAGAATGAAATTAGACTACTATCTTGCACCACATACAAATATTAACTCAAAATGGATTAAAGACTTGAATGTAAGATGTGAAACCATAAAACTCCTAGAAGAAAACATAGATAGTAAGCTCCTTGACATCAGTCTTGGCAATGATTTTTTGGATCAGACTCCAAAAACAAAGGCAACAAAAGCAAAAATAAACAAAAGAAATGACATCAAAATAAAAAGCTTCTGCACAAACAGGAAAGGAAACCATTAACAAATAAAAAGGCACTCTACTGAGTGGGAAAAAATATTTGGAAATCATGTATCTGGTAAGGGATTAATAATCCAAGGGATCAATAATCCAAAATAAACTAATATAACACTATGTTTTACTTGAATTTAAAAATAAAGTTAAAAGGGGGGGGCACTTGGGTGGCTCAGTCAGCTAAGTGTCCAACTTCAGCTCAGGTCATGATCTCATGGTTCATGAGTTCAAGCCCTGCATCAGATTCTGTGTCTCCCCTTCTCTCTGCCCTTCCTCCACTTGGTCACTCCCTCTCTCTCTCTCTCTCTCAAAAATAAGTAAACATTGGAAATATTTTTTAAAAATTAAAAAATAAAGTTAAAAGGTAAAAAATAAAAATAAAAACTCATAAACTCAAAAGGAAAAAAACCCAAACAATCCAATTTAAAACAGGGCAAAGGATTTCAATAGACATTTTCCAAAGAAGACAAATGGCCAACAGACACATGAAAAATTGTCAATATTGCTAATCATCAAGAAAATGTACATCAAACCCACAATGGATATCACCTTATACATGTTAGAATAACTATTATCAAAAAAGTGTTGGCAAGGCTGTGGAAAAGAAGGAACCTCATTCACAGTTTGAAGGAATGTAAATTGGTGCAGCCACCATGGAAAACAGTTTGGAAGTTCCTCAAAAAATTAAAAATAGAAATACCATAAGACCTACCAATTCCACTACTAGATATTTATCTGAACAAAAACTTTAATTAGAACTGTAATTACTCCTATGCTCATTGCTGCATTATTTACAATAGCCAAGATATGGAAACAACCTCAGTGTCCAGTGATTGATGAATGAATAAAGAAGATGTGGGATATATACACAATGGAATACTACTGAGCCACAAAAAAAGAATGCATTCTTGCCATTTGCAACAATATGGATGAACCTTGAGAGAATTGTGCTAAGTTAAAAGACAAATATCGTATGACTTCATTTCTATATGGGATCTAAAAAACGAACAAACAAAACACACCTCACAGATAAAAAGAACAGAATGGTGGTTCCTAAGAGGCAGGACAGTTGGGGATAGGCAAAATGGGTGAAAGGGGTCAAGAGGCACAAATTTCCTATTATAAAATAAATATGTCAAGGGGATGTAAGTCACAGCATGATGACTATACTTAATAATATTGTGGTGCACACCTGAAAGTTGCCAAAAGAAAAAGTCCTGAAAGTTCTCAACACAAGAAAATAAACTGATTAATTAATTGTAACTCTAGAAACAGGAAACAAAAGATCATAGTTTTGAAAGAAGATGGAGGGAAAGAAATAAAGAATTTAGTAGTTTTCATGGCCCTGGGTGAGCTTGAGCAAACCCACCATTTTCAAAAAGGGCAAGGTACTATTATGGTTTTATGACTATGATATTTCACAGAAGATTCAGCAAAAGATTCAAGAAAACAAGACCTGTACATGCTGTCTACAATGAGTATTTCTACAACTAAGTACTAAGTATGGTACAAAATAAGTGCTCAATAAATTTCTCCAGCCATTTCTTTTTCATTTAAAGCCTACATGATCTGCCTCCTGCCATTCTCTCCCCCCAGCACCTCCTCATTTGCCTTTTCTGCTTCTGCCACATTACCAACCTGCGGCTACTCAAACACACAAAGCACAATCCCATCTCAAGGTCTCTATGTTCACTCTGCTTTCAGATACCCACATGGTTCATTCTCTCAAGCCATTCAGATCCCATTATCTCACACAGGTATCCCTGAACACCCCATGTGAAAGGTGAGGGCCCTCCCACCCACCAAACTACACTATATCCCTTTATTCTGCTCTATGCTTTGTAGTACTGATCACTCCCTAACATATTATATGGTGTATTTGTTTATTATCAACACCCCCCACTATAATGTGAACTTCATGAGGGAAGGGACTTGGATTTGCTGAAAGTCTTTAGAAACCATCTTGCATAAACATTAGCTCAATTAATTGGTGGATAAACCTTTCCCTATCACTACATTTCAGAGGAACTTTTTAAACTGCATGTAATTGGATTGCATTTTTTTTAATGTTTTATTTATTTTTGAGAGAGAGAGCGTGAGCAGGGGAAGGGTGGGGGGGTGGGGGGGTAGGGGTTGTGGACAGAGGATCTGAAGCAGGCTCTGTGCTGACTGACAGCAGCGAGCCCAATGTGAGGCTTGAACTCATGAACCTTGAGATGATGACCTGAACCGAAATCAGATGCTCAACCTACTGAGCCACCCAGGTGCCCCTGGATTGCATTCTATTATCCAGTGAAAGAATCTCTTCCTATTCATAGCAGGTTTGATAATGAACACTGTGGTGTTATTGATAGATCTGAATTTATTTCTACCATCTTATTTTGTTTTTTAACCATGCAACTTATTTGTTTCCTGTTTTCTCCTTTCCTAACTTTTTGGATACACTGAACTTTAAAATTTTCTTTCCTCTACAAATTTTGGATGCTTCAAGTCTCTGGCGTATTTTTACTTCCTAAATTTTTTTCTTTCAAAGTTGGTCTTCCAGCAACATGTGATTATTTAATTAAATAATACAATACAAAGATGAGAAAGTGAGAATTCTAAGATGACTCTCAGATTCCCATCTCCTGGTATATAAACCCTGAATAATCTCCACATCTTGAGTGTGGACAGGAACCATGAATATGATGGACAATTATTCATTTGATTAGATTACATTAAATGACAAAGATAACTGGATAGTCACTATAGTAATTATGTGACATTATATAAAAAGTCCATCTTAACAGACTAGAAAATACCAGACAGAAGAAGTAAACTGCCATCTTGTAAGAGCACCACACGGTTAGGACCTGAGAAAGGCCTCTAAGAGCTCAGAGTGAGTAAACTATGGCAAATATCCAACAAGAAAACGGCTTCAGTTCTATAACCACAAGTAACCAAATTCTGTCAACCACCTGAATGAGCTTGGGCGAAAACTCCATTCTGTGGATGAAAATGTAGCTTGAGTTTGTTGGCCTTGTGAGACCCTGAGGAGACAGTCCAATACATACCATGCCCAGATTTCTGATCTATAGAATTGTGGGTCTTGTTTTAATTCAGTAAGGCTATAGTGATTTGTTATGCAGCAATAGTAACTAAAGGTTTTTGGCCTGAAAAACTGGAAGGATGGAGCTGTGCTGAATCAAGATGGCTAAGACTGCAGGACACGGCCTGGTGTACGTCTTCTCATCTAATAGGAGAGAGAAGCTCTGAGAGAGATGACATAAAATATTCGCAGAACCAGAAAAAACTGTGAGGAACAAACAGGTCTCTGTTGTAGAATTCTACCCATAAAAACTTTAGGAACACATTTGTCTATCTGATCCTTCACTGTTCACTCAAAAAGTTGATTCATAGCTAAATAATGGAGGTGTTTTCTCAAACAAATGGAAATATGCTTAAGTGGAATATAAAACTGATATTACTTTTTTCTTAATTCTTAAGCAAATATGCTACCCTATCCATAGAATTTACTCTAATATGCTTTCAGAAAGGTTTCTTTTATTGTCTTATGAATAATGCAGGCATGCTGTAGGCTCCTGACCTTTGATGGCAACCACCCTAGTATTGGCCAAAGGATAAATGCTTCTGTTGGTGGCCTCAAAACTACCTACAGGTCCAAACAGCAGCTGACTCATCCTAACCTACACACAAACCACACCCCGTCACCTTCCTGAAATGACACACACTATTCCTACCCCTAATATATGGGAAGCATCCTTCACTATCCATTGAAGTGTTTGAAAAGATAGCTGTTAAATCTGATGAGTGTGTAGTAAAAAAAAAATTTAACCTTGCCCAATGAGTGGTCTTGCCTCTGCCCTTGACTCCTGAGAAGCAAGCTCTAAGCCATTGGCATGTCCTCACTGAACCCCAGCAACTTGTTTATCTGAACCCCAGCAACTACCAATAGTCCAGCCTTGTGACTTGTGGTGCAGGCTTTGGGTAATATGGTATCAGCTCAACCTCCAGAGGAGCTGAAGATTGAGGTTAGTCAACCATGTCTACATAACCAAGCCCCATTAAAAACCCTAGACACCAAGGCTCAATGTTCCAGAGGAACACATAACAACATACACACGCTGACAATGTTCTGTGCCTAATGTTACTGATCATCCTAGGTGGAGCTAATGCTGCCATGACTCTGTTGGGAGAGGACAACCAGTAGCGCCATATTGTGAGCTCTCCTGTACTCTGTCCCATGTGTCTCTTTCCTTGACTGCATTTAGTATGTTTCTTTTCGCTGTGATAAACTCTAAGCATGAGTCTAACAGTTTTCAGCAAGTCCTGTGAATCTTTCTAGCAAATTATCAACTCTGCAGATGTTCTTGGGTAGCCCCAAACTTAGAGTTAATGTCAGAAGTAAGGGAAGATCTGGGGCAACTTCCCTAATCCTGCAGATATGACAACAGAAACCACAACCTTGGCTAGTTTTGCATCAGCATTTATAAGTGTTATAAGAATATAACGAATAACACTTTCATTTCTAAAAACATGAAATAGGGGAGCCTGGGTGGCGCAGTCGGTTAAGCGTCCGACTTCAGCCAGGTCACGATCTCGTGGTCCATGAGTTCGAGCCCCGCGTCGAGCTCTGGGCTGATGGCTCAGAGCCTGGAGCCTGTTTCCGATTCTGTGTCTCCCTCTCTCTCTGCCCCTCCCCCGTTCATGCTCTGTCTCTCTCTGTCCCAAAAATAAATAAACGTTGAAAAAAAAAATAAAAAAATAAAAAATAAATAAAAACATGAAATATATACAATACGAATAATAGTAAAAATGACTGGAATATAAACAACACCTTCTGAAGCAAGATATTTGACTAGAGCATCTCAAACTTTAAAGTTCATCAATTTTTTTAATGTTTATTTATTTTTGAGACACAGACGGAGAAAGAGACAGAGCACGAGTGGGGGAGGGGCAAAGAGAGGCACAGAATCCAAAGCAGGCTCCAGATTTTGAGCTGTCAGCACAGAGCCCCATGTGGGGCTTGAACTCACCAGCTGTGAGATCATGACCTGAGCCGAAGTCGGATGCATAACCAACTGAACCACCCAGGTGCCCCTAAAGTTCATCAATTTGAGACACAGCTATTTTTTGACTAGCTTACTTCTTCACCTTAAGAAGTAAATAACCTTATATACAATCTAATAGCACAAAAGCACAATGTGACTAGAGCTTTCTAGTATTCATTTTGATTTTTCCCGGTATGATCTACATTCCTAGGCATCGTATTTCCAGAAAAGTATGTTTGTTCAGAATGTTTTCAAAAAGTAGAATAAAATATCCCAAGAAAAGACACTATCTGGGATTTTCTGACTCCAACGATGAATCCAAAGTCTTTCATCAGTAGTTATCATCTGAGATTCAGGCAGGGATGAAATGTTACGATCAGTACAAATGAAGGGCACTGCTGAACTAAACTCACAAGCCTGGTGTGACACGGAGTCCTTCAATATTATCAGTGTACACTTAGATCTGAAATTCACACGATAAAAGGCTTTGATGTTCCCTTTTATGTCTCAAAACAGTGAGAAGCCTAGAGCAAGAGAGAGTGCCTTGCATAAGTAGGGACAAGAGATATGAGACATGCAAAGAAAACAATCTGAAAGACAGATAGGGAAAAAGGCATAATCAATATTAACTTTGTAGTTACCTTCATTTATGCTGGTTCTACTTCACCCTAAAGCTTGCTTTCTAACAGCTGAAAATAAAGAAGAAAATATTGTCTTAGTAATCCATAAACAGTTTGGGGAAATTTGTTAGTTTAGGTAAGAATCAATTCTGTGATCACAGGTATTAGTTTTTAAAACTGTTAACTGAGCCAACTTCACCACCGGTATGAAAGAGAAGTCCTTACATGGCAATATATCTGTGAAAACAGGATGAAATGTCAGTAATAAAAAAAAAAAAAAAAAAATCCCTTAACTTAAACCATGCTATTATTAATAATAATATAAACTATTTGGACTTGTTCAGTTGCTTTTCTTTATGAACATGAGTTTAAATGTCACTATGATATCTAAACTTACAAAAAGTAAGAAAACAGGAAACTAGTTAATGAGATCTAAGTAAGTTGCCAAATTAAGTGATTCCAGCCCCAAAACATTTTTTACTTTCTAATAGCATTTTCAACCACAATATCTAAGTAATTACTTCCCTCATTAATGTCCCTATCAAGTGAAAATCTTAGTGAGGTCTCATGGTCTCAGGAAAAAAAAAAAACTTAAATACACGGCAAGTTCACAGAACAGTCCTTTAAAATTCAAATTATATGGGGGCACCTGGGTAGCTCAGTTGGTTGAGTGTCTGACTCTTGATTTCAGCTCAGTCATGATCTCACAGTCCAGGAATTGAGCCCACCACTGAGCTCTGCACTGAGCGTGGAGCCTGCTTAAGATTCTCTCTCTGCCCCTCCCCTGCCACACACGCACTTTGTCTCTTTCAAAAAACAAAACAAAACCTCAAATCTATGTTAAAAATATACAATTCTCATAGGTACTATACAAGAGAGGGGGGGAAAGAAAAATCACCTTGAGAAATAAAGTAATTAGGAACAGAAAAATCCATATGAAAAACCAATTAAAGGTATTTCTAGTTTAAATGGCAATGCTTCCCAAACTTTGTGCTAAAATATCAAAGAAGATATACTCCTGGTAGAAATATAAATTGATAAATATTTTTTGGAATCCAACTTTGTGATTTTCAACTTAAAATATACTGGCCATTAGTTCAAGATTTCCTGCTTCGAGGGGCACCTCGGTGGCTCAGTTGGTTGAGCGTCTGACTTCGCTCAGGTAGTGATCTCGCGGTTTGTGAGTTTGAGCCCTGCGTTGGGCTCTGTACTGACAGCTCAGAGCCTGGAGCCTGCTTCAGATTCTGTGTCCCCTTCTCTCTCTGCCCCACCCCTGCTTGTGCTCTGTCTCTGTCTTTCAAAAATGAATAAACATTAAAAAAATTTTAAAAAGAAAAGAAATAATTACAGAGACTTTCTAAAATAATATATAATGATATACATGGCAGGTCACTAATTGAAAGAAAAAAATAGAAAAAAAATGCACAAACGGGGGGTGTAAATTAAATACAGCATAATACCCAAATGACTGAATGCACTGAAGCAATTGATAATACTGTTGTGAGAGTATATCCACAATATAGTGAATCAAGAAAAGCAAGCATATCATAGAGTAGTGCTGAGGTTAAAACCTCAGCCTTGGGTTGGGGCGCCTGGGTGGCGCAGTCGGTTAAGCGTCCGACTTCAGCCAGGTCACAATCTCGCGGTCCGTGAGTTCGAGCCCCGCGTCAGGCTCTGGGCTGATGGCTCAGAGCCTGGAGCCTGTTTCCGATTCTGTGTCTCCCTCTCTCTCTCTCTGTCCCAAAAAATAAATAAAAAACGTTGAAAAAAAATTTTTAAAAAAAACCTCAGCCTTTGGAAACAGAGAGCCTACGTTCAAATCCTGACTCCACACCTACTGGCAATCAATGCAACTTTGGGAAAGCTCGCAGCTTCCTAAACTGTAAAGGGGGATAATAGTAGCATTAACTTTTATTAGGTCATTTTGAGGACTGAATGATTCAATACATGTACAGTGGTTGGAAAAGTACTTGATACATAGTAAAGGATCACTAAATTCTTATCCATCTAGTCAGATATTTTAAAAAGCAGCCAGGCAAGAATTTTATTAGAAGAGGAAGGGGGAATTAGCAGCAGTAAACTGCAATAGGAGTGTTTAACCCAACTAAATATTCTGATTGTTAGGATGCCTTTTGTTTGCGCTTGTCCAACAGAACATCATGTCCCAGTCACCAATCCCATGAGAGGATTCCAAATGCTCATACACATTGTATCTGGTACCAGACTTCCCAAGGAAGACCCAATGCAGACAAGCATTGGATGAAACAATGCTTTACTTACATAGAGAAGAGACAAAGCAATACTAGGTTTAGTCATGGGTCGCTCACGGTAGCTAATGCAGGGCAATTTACCTACACGTACCCTTCTCATACTGAAATGCAAGGACCTCACCCTTCCCATGTGGAGTCTGAAACACTGACAGAAGCTGAGGGCATGCCTGAAGGCCATTGACATACATGCTTAAACAGAACAAAGGAGTACATACTGAACTAGAAACAGGGATATTCCCACAAAAGGCAGTAAGCCTGGCACGGGCTGTATGGGCTCTTTATCTCTTGGTAAGGAAGTGTCTCAGGCTCAAGGCCCATACTTCTGTGTCCGGGTGTTGAAAGACCACATGCAGAAAACAGCCTTTCCCAACAGCAAGTAACAGAAAATTCAAAATGCTTTAAACAACAAATATAGGAAAATGACTACTGTAACTTCAAAAATATAAAGAGTGTATGCACTTCAGTGCAATGGTGATTTGCCATGATGCATCACTGATGAATCTCTCCTATCCTTCTACCTACTGTCATGAGGCCAAATTTGCTGAAGCATTATCAGATATAACATCTTCAGACACATTATTCAGAAAGAGAGAAAGGGAAAGTCTTACTTCATAGCTCTGAAAGAAGAGCAATGAAAATTTCCCTCTGAATAAAAAGAGGAAGATCCCTGACATTCTGGGACCCACAGAGCTTCACGCAAGATTTATTCATAATGCCAAAGCTCTGGATCTGTGGATTATAATATTTCATGTAGTCAAGCCCAGCAATATTCTCTGCAAGACAAGTAATCACTGAGACTTTCACTAAGGATGGTAAAATCAATTTGCTGTGTAACTATTTATATGAGAAGAGGTTTTAGCCATTCTTCAAAAGAACAAAGAGTGGTACCACAGCAAATCATTTACTTGGACTGCAAAAAAAAAATCGTGAAAATTAATCACTTCTTCTTGTTTTAAAATAATTAGATAAAATTTTTAATTTAAAAATACCTCCTGAAAGTACTACAATAAGACTTTTGCTTTCAGACATGATGAAGAACTGGTACCAGACTAGGTTTCCTATCATAAACCTCTAGAAGTCTGGACACGATATATGTAACAACTATTGTCAGACATTGGATAACCAGCATCCCAGGATTGTGTTCTCCGGAGGAAGGGAAACACAAGAGGTGAGCCCTATGATTCTGCAGCTTTCCACCTGGAGATGTTTGTTGGACTTTGGAAGAAGGAAAGGAAAACAAGGCAGAGATGAGCAGTCTCTGTGAGCTGAGGAAATGGAGATCAGAGTCGAAGGAGGTTGGGGCAGCTCATTCATGTGGTATGAAGCACTGAAGAGGAATTCTGTAGACAGGGAACTGCAGAACGCTGCAGAAAAGCTTCCCTGAGTCTTTGCCTATATGGTGACCTACAATGTGCAAGGGGGAGATGAGGAAGCTGGGTGAAGAAAAGAATCCAGGAGAAAACACCCACCGGAAATGAGAAAGCTGAACTACAGGAGCACTTGCAGAGACTGCGGAAAGTCCATACCTAGGGGTAAGGCTAAAACAGCCCCAGAGTAAAGGTGTCCTTGCATACACTACAAAAACCCAGAAATAAATCTTAAGAGTATGAAGATGATCTAGAAAGTAAATTAACTTCATGACATAGAAAAATTCCAAAATCTTTAAAGGAAGGCAGAGGGTGGGGGTCCAGACACTCAGCAAAGTCCAACATCTAAATGAAAATTATGCCACCTGTAGAACAGCAGAAAAATGTCACCCTATCTAAGAGAAAAGTCACTTAGCAAAAATGGACAAGGAAAAGACAGAAATGACTGAATAAGCAGGCAGGGACTTTATAATAGTGATTATAAATACGTACAAGGACTTAAAAAGTTAACATGAACAAAAGGAAGCTGATATATGAACGCTTGTAGCAATTTTATTCATAATGGCTGCAAACTGGAAACAACTCAAGCATCCATCACTAGGAGAAATGTCTTAGTCTGCTCAGGCTGCTATAACATAATAGTATAGACTAGGTTGCCTAAACAAATTTATTTCTTAGAGTTTTGGAGGTTGAGAAGTCCAAATGCAGATGGCCAGCATGGTCCAGTTTTTGGTGAGGGCCCTCTTCCTTACTTACAGATAGCCATAGTCACTTTCTTGCTATATATCCTAACATGATAGAGAGAGAGTTCTGGTCTCTACCTCTTCTTACATTATAGGAACCTCATTCTAATGACATCATCTAAACCTAATCACCCGCCACAGGCTCCATCTCCAAATACCACCACAATGGGATTAGGGTTTCAACACATCAGTTTGGAGGGGGAATGTGAATATTCCATTAATAGCAAGAACAGACAAACATATTGTATTACATGCACACAGTGGATACTCAGTGATAAAAAGAAGCAAACTACTGATATATGTAACATGAATGAATTTTTTAAATGATAGCCTGGGCAAAAGTAGCTAGGAAGAAAAGTACATACAAGATTATTCAATTTTTATGAAATTCTTGAATAAACAAAACTAATCTATAGTGATATAAATCAAATCAGTGATTCCATAAGATAGATGTCAAGGGTACTGACTACAAAAGAAAAATACAAAGAGTTTTTAGGGAAGTGTAAGGATTCCATTTCTTAATTGTGGTGTTGGATTTATGGACATACACAACAGACAAAGCCAATGAAGTGCTCATTTAAAATGAATATATTTTAACAAATGTAAACTATACCTTGATAAAGTTTATTTTTAAAATACTGCAATGAAAGTAAAGATCACCCCAAAATTATACAAGTATAACAAATCGCTGAAAATGATTTGCTAAAGGAAAGAGAAAAAAATTTAAATATCAGTTTGTCATACTTAGTAGAATCCATGACTTCTATGAAACAATAGCATAAATCCAGATAAAGAAAAAAAAAGAAAAACTAGTATAAATAGAAAAGAAGGAAAAAGACACAATGTAGTATAATATAATGGAAGATAAATCACAGTATTAGGATTTAAATGCAAATTGAGTCAACGAATCCTAAGACTAAACTTGGAAAACTCTAGTCAAATAGAAATAATAAATTTTTCAAAATACAATACAAAGATCCAAAATGAAAAAAAAAAAAAAAAGGTTGATGGAGAAGATAAAAATAAGAATAAAGGAAATAGGGATTGAAGATAAAAGTTTCAGGAATTCTTAGGAAGACCCCACAATAATCACAGCAACTAGAAAAAAAGCCAAAACTAAAGCTCAACTGAAAAACACCTCACTCAACTGTCAAGGGAACTTAGTGTAAAGAGCTTATCACAAACTGTTCAAAGTTGAAAAGAAAAGTCTAAAAAGATACTCAAATAAAGAGACATCTTAGAAAAGTATATATTATTTTCACTGAGATAAATAAATCTTTAAAAACAGGTTTTTTTAAATGGGTTTATTCACAAAAGGAATCACTCTCATCAAACTCTAAATGCCAAAATGGTAACAAAATGAGATTATATTTGTAGCTTCAAAAATAGTATGTGCCCAAAATTCTGAAATCAGCTACACTGCAACTCAAGCATGAATAAGCAGAAAGATGTTCTAAAATACATACTGGGGCACCTGACTGGCTCAGTCAGTTGAGCATCTGACTTCAGCTCAGGTCTTGATCTCAGTTCCTGAGTTCAAGCCCCACGTCAGACTCTGAACTGCTCTACTGACAGCCCAGAGCCTACTTGGGATCCTCTCCCTCTTTCTCTGCTCCTCCTCCACTCATGCTCTCTCTCACTCTCTCTCTCAAAAATAAATAAACATTAAAAAAAAAATACGTACTATATAAAGATTCTCTCACTTCCAGGTAGGCAGTAACATTTGTCCAAAGACCTGTGCTACCATCTAGAGCTAGAAAATCCAAATGGAACACAAAAGCTGTATTTTGAAAGCAGAAGAGAGTTTCTGAGGCAACAAGAATTAAATGAACTAATATTCTAGAAAGAAAGGAACAGAGAAGTTTACTGGCTTCTGCAGTTGCTTTTAGCCTGGGGGATTTGAATACAGGCAAAAGATGAGGCTCTTGAAGATCCCAGTGCAACACCTGGGGTAGTGCTACTGCAGAGGAAGGATAAATCAGAAGAGTTTTAGGGAAACTGGGGAAGTGTCAAGCATTGGCAGGTTTTTCCCCCCAAACGGGTAGTGAACGCTCAAGCATTATGTGGCAAGAGACAAAAACATAAGTAGAAAGCCTCTGAAGAGCAAAACAAGCTCTTTTGTCAGTCTCATAACACAAAGATTAGAATTTGAGACCCACAAAAAAGAGTGCCCCCTAAAAAAATACAGAATTCTAGATGAAAATATGCAGGGCCAGGCTTCAGCCACAGATAACCTAGCTTTTACAAAGCCATGACTCATCACATTTCCTTGTTGAATTAAGGCAATTCATCACCACTCTGTCCAGAGGAGGAGTAAGCCTCCCAAAAATCTGAAGCCTCTACATTTCTTTTACCTAACAGGGTCTGCCATTCATTCAAATATCCCTTCATTTGTCAAAGAGTAAGAGAAAAGTGACTAATAGAAACAGACCTACAGGGTAATCCCAATTTTTTTTTAATTTTTTTTTTTTTACATTTATTTATTTTTGGGAGACAGAACGCAAGCAAGGGAGGGGTAGAAAGAGAAGGAAACACAGAATCTGAAGAAGCCTCCAGGCTCTGAGCAAGCAGTCAGCACAGAGCCCAACACAGGGCTCAAACCCAGGAACCATGAGATCATAACCTGAGTTGAAGTTGGACACCTAACCGACTGAGCCACCCAGCCACCCCAGGGTGATCCCAATTTTAGAGTCAGACAACAAGGATTTTAAAATGACTATGTTTACTTTTTAAAAATGTTTTTATTTATTTTTGAGAGAGAGCATGTGGGGGGGGGGGGGGCAGAGAAAGAGGAGAACAGAGGATCAGAAGTGGGCTCCATTCTGACAACATGAGCCCAACATGGGGCTTGAACTCATGAACCACGAGATCATGACCAGAGCTAAAGTTGGATGCTCAACCAACTGAGCCAACCAGTAGCCTCAAAAATGACAATGATTAATATGTCCAAGAAACTAGAGGAAAATGGAGAGGTTTAAAATAGGTAATTCATCAATACATTTAAACTATAAAGAAGGATCAGATGGAAATTCTAGAACTAAAAAAAAACAAAAATTAAAACATAAAAAGGCTATCTAAAAGTTAAGAACGTGTTAGCTAGGTTCAATAACACATTGTAACACAGCAGAATACAAGATCTGTCACATGGAAAACACATCAATAGAAAATAATCAAACTAAAGCAGAAATGGGTCAGGGGGTGGGAGGGTGGAAGAATGGAAAACACAGAAAAGAGAGCTAGACACAAATGAGACTCATGAAGACCTAATAAAATAAGTGAAGTCCCAGAAGAAAGAGAGAAAATGGGTTCAAAGCCATATTTAATCAGATATTGGAAAAAAAAAATTCTCAAAACTGATGAAACACTTGATAACTATTGTACTTTCCTGATATATTGAGTCTTTCATCCCTATAAAACCCCCCACTTTCTCTCTAGTAACATTTTAGTTTGTTTTTTTAAAGTCTATTCTATCTAATGGGGTGCCTGCGTGGCTCAGTCGGGTAAGAGTCCAACCTCGGCTCAGGTCATGATCTCGCAGTTCATGAGTTCCAGCTCCACATCAGGCTATGTGCTGACAGCTCACAGCCTGGAACCTGCTTCGGACACTGTGTCTCCCTCTCTGCCCCTCTCCCGCTCACACTCTGTTTCTCTCTCTCTTAGAAATAACCAAGCATTAAAAAGATAAAAATTAAAAAGTCTATTCTATCTGATACTTGTATGGCTACTCAACCTTTCTTATGGCTGCTATTTGCATAATAGATCTTTTCCTACCCATTTAGTTTCAATCTCTTTATGTCTTTGAATCTAAAGTGTTTCCTTTAGATAGTACATAGTTGGACCTTGCTTTTTATCCAGTCTTATTTTTTGATTGGATTACCTATTCCATTCACATGTACTGTTATTATACAGTTAGATTTATACTCATCATTTTACTTTTTGTTTTCAACGAATCTCATGTCTTTTTCTTCCTCTAGTTTTCCTTTACTGGATTTCTTTTGCATTAAGCAGATATTTTCTAATGATGCATTTAAATGTTTTAAATTTTTTCACTATAATTATTTCTTTAGTGGTTGCCATAGGTTTTCATATATGCTTTATGAGAATCAACTTCAAATTTATACTAATTTCAGTATAATATAGAAATGTCACTCTTATACAGCTCTTTGAATTTTCCTACTTTTGGTTGTGTTATTGCTATACATATTACATCTGTCAATATGACAAACTCAACAACTCAATATTATAATTATTACTTTATATGACCTGGGGTCTTTTGAAAGAGCGGAGAGAAGGAAGGAAATCTATATTTTTAGTCTTATTATATTAGCCTTCCTGTTTATCATTTCTGGTTTTCTCCATTGTATTTTGGGTTCAAATTACCATCTGGAATAATTTACCTAGCCCAAAAGGCCTCTGCTCCCACTCACTTCTTTTGCGCTATTACAGACAAGTATATCACATTTCTACATGTTATAGGCCCAAGAATACATTACATACATATTTTGTACAATTGCTTCTTAAATCAGGTAATAAAAGAGAAGACATAGGCAGTTACACTATATTTTGTAATTACCTGCTCACCTTTACTGTTGCTCTTTGTTTTTTTGTGTGAATTCAAATTACTATCTAGAGTCACTTACTTTCAGCCTGAAGAAATCCCTTTAGTGTATCTTGTAGGGTGAGTGTGCTGCATTCAAATGCTCTCGGGTTTTGTTAATCTAGGAATGTATTTATTTCACAGGCTGTGTCATCATGGAATTTACCACTCTCTTCCCAACTGTCTTTCAACCCAACCTCCACTGTTTTTGAGAGTTCCCTTATGCTCCAACTTCTCCATGCTCTACTTCACATGAAATCAGTCCCTTGTGGAAGAGACCAGGAGGTATCTCTTTTATGACCTGTTTCTCTCTTCTTTGACACAGGGACCTCGAACTGGGTGTGGAGACAGTGATGTGTTTCTCTCTGAGTGACTCAACTTTAGGAACTAAGCATTTGGCAGGTACGCTATGCACAACTGTGCAGTAAACCCCAACTTCTCTGCTTACCCTCTGAGCATAGAACCACTGCCTTACACACTAGGACACAGGAAAATCAGGCCCCAGTGCTTTCGGGGTGCCTCACTTATGATAGAGCCTCTGTTCTATGAGTTAGGGCTGGCATAAGAAGGAAACCCCCATCTCTCCACACTCATTCAGAACTTAGCAACAGGTAAGGCCCTCTCACTGGATGCTTGCGGGGAAAAAAGCCCTATGTTTTGGCTGCACTGGTCCAGAGTGGAGTTTCCCTCTCAATGAACAGGGAGGGGGAGGAAGAAAAGGATCTGGGTCCAAATACCACAGACGTTCACCTTTTTTTACTGAATTTTTATAGAAGGTTACTGAATAGCTGTTTATTCATTAGTTGTATGTCCTTAGGATCATTTTCAGAAACTTTACATAGTTGTTTGTTTTGTTGTTGCTGTTGTTGTTATTATTTTAATAATTTTCACCAGTTTCACTTGGGAGCAGGTCCATGGCACTTCTCATGGTATTTGTCAAAAGTTGGTCTCCCTGGTAAACTCTTTTTAACCCACATCAAATCTATCAAACCACAAACAGAATCATGTCCGAGAGGTCAGAACATATAGCACCCAATGTGATCATTTTATGGATGTAGGAGAACTGCATTTCTCACGAACTGGATGCATATGCTTAAGTATTTAGGAGTAAAGTATCATGATGACCCAATTTACTTTGAAATGGCTCAGAAAAAAAATCTATGTGCATATATGTACATACACATATAGAAAGAAAGAATGCATGGATCGCCTGGGTGGCTCAGTCGGTTAAACATCTGACTTAGGCTCCTGTCATGATCTTGTGGTTTGCAAATTCAAGCCCCAGGTCAAGCTCTGTGCTGACAGGTCAGAGCCTGGAGCCTCCTTTGGATTCTGTGTCTCCCTCTCTCTCTGCCCATCCCCACACATGCTGTCTGTGTCTCTCATAAATAAACTTAAAAAAAAAGAAAGAATGCAAATATGGTAATTTGGTGAATCAAGGTGAAATTTATTTAGGTATTCACCTGGAGCATGCTTTCAGCATATCTATGGGATTGAAGTTTTCAAAAAATAAAAGTTGGAAAAAAAACCTTCTTGAAAATAATTGCTTACAGATTTATTGGTACTGACTGAAAGGTTAATTAAATGTACTGCTTGGAGAAGAGAAGTTGTGTAATAAAACAATCACCATATGCTTTGAAACCACTTACACACTCAGAAACTCTGAAATTTGTTTTTAAAATTAATAGAAATATCCAAATATATCCTTAAAGGAAATTAGTTTTTTAAAAACATAACAACTCGGTAGTAAGTTTTGATTTTAAACCCAGATTTAGGAAAGGAGGAGACAAAGTAAAGAACAGTAATAATTAGTGTTCTTCATGGTTTACAGGGGAGACCAGAAATAGTGTTTTGTTACCAACTTTCATAAATAAAAGTAGCTGAATTTTTTTTTAGATTTCCAACAACTAAGCCATTTTCTCTGTGCTTAGGAAATCCATACGCGGGAAGAAATAGGAGTTTACCTCCCACGGCAGGAGATGTGAAGGCAAGTTGTTGGCTCTCTCTAGAATGTAACGGCTACCTTGTGGACTAAGGCAATCATTTGCACCTTCTCAGAACTTCAAATCTGCAGAAACTGACACAAAGAAGGGACAGTTTAAAATGGCTTCAGGTGGCACCTAATGGGGTCAAGAAAGAGAATGACAATCTAACTTTTTGGATTAAGACTCTTATGAAACTTAGAGATATTCTGTTACTGTGTTAAAAGAATCTCTTATTTCCTGTGGCTGTGATATAAAGGTCATAAAACACAAAACACAGTTTGCTCCCAAAAGCTGTAAATACAGTTATTGGTTGAATTCTCAGTGTCACTATCTCTTTTATGTAAAATTAAAGCATAGGTCAAGAAATTCTGCAGTCTCAAGACCTGGAATGGTGACAGGTGGAACTATTTAGAGAACTCTTTACTCAGAATCATTCACTTACGGCAACCCTTCTTTGCCAGACAGAAGAACCCTCAGTGTCTGGTTTGATATAGCTCTGCACACATTATTTAAAAAATGGTGTATTTCCCTTGCCTCAGGTTCCCCAGGCCTTTCATATGAATCATATCTAAGTATGTCCCAGGGATCTAATTACAAAGTCAAAATCAAGCTGAGGAGGAACTTGCTTGCTTCCAAATACAACCCACACACTGCAGGACTTTGCCTATTTAAATTGATTTTTTTTTAATAAGGAATATATGTGGAGATGGATTTAGACAGTACTTGGACAAAGAAGGAAGATGACATTGGATCAGGCTGTATTTATTAATATAGTTATCACTACTGGCATTCTGTAGTCTTGGTAATAATAGCTTAAGCATCTGAATGGTTCCATAGTTATTTGCCTATTTTGTCAACTAAACTCTAGGCTCACATGTGGATGCTCAACAAATGGATTTGAGAGACCTCAAAATTCCTTTGGTATGATGTAGGAGAAATTCAAGGAGCTTGAAAAGTGGAATGCTGAAAGCCTTTAGAATGGGTAACCTGCCTTTTCATTGCATCATTCCATCTTCTAATAGCTCCCAGAAGATACCCCCTTCACAAAGACCCCAAGATATTCATGAGCAAAGGGAATATAAGCATCTCAGAGAAGCATGCAAGGCACATTTTTTTATGCAGCAGGGAGGCTGTTGGAAGATGATGCAAAAAAAAAAAAAAAGTTTCCTAATTTTAAAGAAAATTGGAAGATCTGAGGGTGACAGAGGCCACACTGGGCACTAAATTCCAGAGGCATGGTAGTAATATTAGGAAGCAAGAGAGAAAGAAGACCCTGCCAAAGATGTCTGGGGCTTAGAGAATTAAAGTAGATTATCAAAACTTAAGCAGATTTAACTCTAATTTCATTTGTTATTCTAGAGGGGTTTCAGGAAAGGCCCAGAAGGGGAGAATATTTGTATTCAGCCTTTGTGTCCACTGTCAAGGATCCATTCAATGATCACGTAGACAGCCAACCCCCTCTTCCCACTTAAATGCATCTCCAGTTTATGGTAGCACATATGAAACTATGTGTGGGTCCATCAATATGGACTTCCCATTACAAAGGCTGACCAGCTATCCTTTGCTCAGCTATCCTGCTAGAAGACCAAGCCTGAGTCCCCAGTATAATACTATACACATGGGCCAGCCATTTGCCTCGTACAAGGTAAACTATATTGGAAAACTTACTTTCTGGTAAAGGTACCAATTTGATGTTACTTATTAAGATTTGGGTTGGTTTTCCCTCCTTCCTATACTTGTACAAGTACTACCCCTAATGAATGCCTTATAAAAAACATGGCGTCCCACACAACATTGTTTCAGAGCAAGGAACTCTCTTTACAGTGAAGGAAAAAAGCAATAAAACAACCACTGTTATCTAATCATCTGAAAACAGCTGAGCTTACAGAACACTGTAGTGAGCCGTGGAAGACTGAGTCACTCCAGCTGAGAGACAATACTTTGCCAGGTTAGAGCGTAGTCCTTAAGGATATCATGAATGCTGTTTGTTCTAGAGTCAGAACATCTAGCATGGATGGCAGGTGTTGTTGTACCTCCAAGAATTATATTGAATAATGTACTTGCAAAAACTTGACACATTCTCATCTCATAACTCTGTAATCCACAAGTATTGAATGTTTGTTTGCAAGGAAAGAGATAACCATCCTGTTAAATTACTATCAGGCTATTTGTCCTCCCTATGCCACTGGATAAATAGGTAAAGTAAGTTGTTACAGTATTGCCTGGTAATTGACACTAATGATAAAAAGCAAGTAAGAATGCTCTTTCTCCATAAGTATAGAGAAGAATACAGTTGAACCCTTTCCTAACATGTTCCATGGTCAGTTTTAAGTGGATGACTACTAAACCCTATGCAGACAAGAGTAGCCAGCTTTCAGGGTTATCCTGAAATTAGACAAAGAGCTGGACTGGGAAAGAGCCCAAATAATTCACTCAGGTATGGATGAAGGGAAAGGGAACATAATTTTATGTATAGCTGTGCTGTAAATGTTGTAGCCATCAGCCACATATGGCTATCTAAATCTAAATTAATTTGAATCAAATACATTGAAATATTAGTTTCTCAGCTCCACTAGCCACATTTTAAGTATTCCCTGACCACATGTGGCTAATGGCTCCTGTATTCAACAATTAAGGTAAAAAGCATTTCTGCGGTTACAGAAACTCATAGTGGACAGTGCTGAGCTACAGTCATAAGACCAACCAATGAAATAAAAATCATAATTTCTATCCTTATTTTAACCAGCTTCCTTTTCCTTTCCTCTCTCTTTTTTTGTAAGTTTATTTAGAGAGAGAGAGGGTATCAGAAGGGGAAGGGCAGAGTGAGAATCAATCCCAAGCGGACTCTACTCTCAGCACAGATACCAATGCAGAGCTCAATTTCACCACCAGAAGACTGCATCCACGAGATCACAACCAGAGCCAATATCAAGAGTCCAGTGCTTAACCAATTAAACCGGCTGAGCCACTCAGGCACCCCTCCTTTCCTCTCTCTTTACCCCTGTATTTCATGAAGTGTGTATAAGCAGTAATTAACTTTTTAGTTTGGTCATCATTTACAAAATACTGAGACATTGATAAAACTGAAGAGGACCATCCCAGATTTCTGGGACATGGTGAATGGCGTAAGCAGGACCTTGCCTCTGCACAGAGCAGAAAAGTCCAGAACTTTTCCCTCTCAAACATCTTTCAGCTCTGTGATAGCCTGGAGAGCTAAGCTCAGCCCAGCGTATGCTCCTGTTTAGGACAATAATGTGAAGCAAACAATGCCCAGAAGCAGAGGCCACCCGGAAGTTATCTGGCAGAGGCAGCTGGAGAGTCTAGTGTCCTGAAGGGTAGCAGTACAGGTAAGTGAGGAAGTGTGTGGCGGGAGTGTTCAGGAAACACAGAGAACGCACCGGCAGCAGAGGCATTCAGAAGGCTACTACTGGTTCTGGGGTGTGGCCTGCCCTGTGGACTGGGTGCCAGTGGATCCTTCCTGTGTGCCTGTCCTCCTTCCCATCAATTTTATGAACACCTCCAGGTGCCTGGGTGGCTCAGCTGGCCAAGCATCCAACTTCAGCTCAGGTCATGATCTCCCGGTTCGTGGGTTCGAGCCCTGCATCGGGCTCTGTGCTAACAGCTCAGAGCCTGGGACCTGCTTCGGATTCTATGTCTCCCTCTCTCTGCTCCTCCCTGGCTCATGCTCTGTCTCTCTCAAGAATAAACATTAAAAAAAAAAAATTCTGTGAACACCTCCTCTTCCTTCTGAAAAAATCCCTTTTCTGCCTAATTTAACCCAAGTCAGTTCCAGTTATTCACAAATAAGAACTGATTGAAAAAAATGATTAATAGATTAAATATCATTTTCCAAAAGCCAAGAGACAAAAATTTTAAGAGAGATGTTTATCTCTCAGAACACTGGAAAAAGGTAAAATCAAACAAAGCATAATACATAAATCCAGAAGTAGAAGTAGAAGACATAAATCCAGAAAAAAATGAGAAAGAATAAAATATAAACATATAAAACAAGATGACAGAGGCCAGACCAAGTGTACAAGTTAGGATAATTTAAATTATTTCAATTCCTCATTAAAAAAAGATTTTCAAAATCTGGTCATATGCTGTTTAAGCTCAAAGAAGCATATTAAGTTGACAAGAAATGTTTTTAAAGGCTAAAAAAAGGCTTATAAGATAAATAAAATTAAAAAGACAGCAGTGTGACCCTTTTTATTTCAAACAAAATTTAATTTTTTTTTTCAGCATTTATTTATTTTTGGGACAGAGAGAGACAGAGCATGAACGGGGGAGGGGCAGAGAGAGAGGGAGACACAGAATCGGAAACAGGCTCCAGGCTCTGAGCAGTCAGCCCAGAGCCCGACGCGGGGCTCGAACTCACGGACCGCGAGATCGTGACCTGGCTGAAGTCGGACGCTTAACCGACTGCGCCACCCAGGCGCCCCTCAAACAAAATTTAATATATGGCAAAAAGGGTCCCATGGAAAAGAGGGCCACTTTATATTCATAAAAGGCAAAATCTACATAAAATTTGTAATAACCATGAACCTTTATGCTTTGTATAAAAGGAGCAAATTATGTAAAACAAAAATAGAATTACTGTGTAAGATTGTAAAACATCTCTTTCCTCATTTTATAGATCTATTAGGGGAAAAGTTTTTTAGTGAAACTGGAAGACAGAATACATTTGATAGAATTTAACATGATCTATCCAGTCCTCTTCAAATCCACCAAAATAACAAGAAAAATAATTTTTAAAACATTTAACACTATGGGTTTTTCACCACTGTTGTAATCAGTTGACCAGAAATTTTGAAATATCTTGAGAAATGAAGCATCACTGGCAGCAGAGTAAAAGGACAGAGAAACTCTAGCTGAAAACAACTAAGAAAAAATAAAAACAACCATGGACATAAAGCAATTCTAAATACTTCAAGTTAGGTTAAAGTCAACAGAAGCCAAAAAAGAAGGGGCTGTGGGACTAACAAGATGATGAATTAAAGAGATGTGTCATAAAGTGCCATATAGACAGTCTCCTTCCTACCTGCTTCTCAATGAGCAACAGATAAGAAAGGTTTCTGCCCCAGGATAAACATTAAGAACCTTTTTCTACACTTACATGGAAGATCTGCAGGACACCATTTCCCTGCACCATGGTTAGCAACCTTGGCTGTAAATTAGAATCAGCCGGGGAACTTTAAAAATATCCCCATGGCCAGGCTGCTCCCCAGACCAAATAAATCAAGATCTCTGGGGTAGGACAAAGTCTTCAGTGGTTTATAAAGCTACCCAGATGATTCCAGTGTGCAAAGTTGAGAATCACAGTCTGAATAGAAATGTTGGAACTGAAAACAGAGGAGCAGAGAGCAAAGTAATGCTAAACTTCCACATAGACAACAATGGAAGAAGAGAATGGAAAGGAAGCAAATGGCTCTGGTTTGAGTAAAAGTCATGAGCACAGCTCACGAGGAGATCCAGGACTCAAGTTTGGCTCAGTCAGTGAGTATGACCACACTCCACCATAACTCATAATCCCTGAGTGACAACACCTGAGATTATGGCCACACACAACCTACCTGGCTACACACCCCATCTTCCCCCAAACACCTGAGTACAGGTTTCTGTTTGCAAAGCCACAAATAGGCAAAAAAAAAAAAAAAAAAAAAAAGAGAGAATCTCAAATAAAAATGAGCAACTAAATAAGAATCACTGAATATTTGAGGAAAATCAATACCCATAAAAGAAAAGAGCCAAACTCAACAAATAGCCCAAAATACAAAGGAAAAGAAACTTTTTAAATCAGGGCTGTTAATACCCTCAGAGAAACAAGACAAGGGTTCTATGAAACTATCACAAATAGAGATCCAAGAAATTAAAAATATGAATTTTAAAACTCAACAGATAGGCAAAATAGTATAATAGATAAAATCAAACTGAACTAAAGAATTCTTCCATAAAGCATTAAAAAAATAAACACAACCGAAAAGAGGTGAAAAATATGAGATAAGGCTTGAGTTGCATGGGAAATAGATCTATAAGCTCTACAATGGCAGGGAGGAAAGAAGTATATATAATATACACAGAATTTTATAGGCATGTGGATGGGGATATACACTATAGTCACATGGAGAGAAAATGATGCATGTGTGTATTATATATATGTGTGTTATTGTATCGTATTTACACATAGAGAATGATATGTATGTGTATGTGCATGCTGTATTATTATGTGTATGTGTGTATACATACGGAAAACTTCCACAACTGAAAAAAGACGCAAGTCTTCAGAATGAAATTCTTACTAAGTACCAAGCAGGAAGAACAAAACTATCTATAAAAAACGCCGTGCAATTCAGAACTCCGCTAGATAAAGAAAACAATCTAAACGCTACTGGGGGAGGGGCAGGGCACTTGGGTGGCTCAGCTGGTTAAGTGTCTGACTTCGGTTCAGGTCATGATCTCACAGTTTGTGGGTTCGAGACCCATGTCACTCTCTGTGCTGACAGCTCAGAGCCTGGAGCCTTCTTCTGATTCTGTGTCTCCTTCTCTCGCTGCCTCTCCCCCGCTTGTGCTGTCTCTTTCTTCTCTCTCAAAAATAAACAAACATTAAAAAAAAATTGTTTTAAAGCTATTAGGGGGCAAAACCGGGTTACCTAAAAGGGAATGAGAATCATCTTGTTCTGTCATCAGCAAGTGAAAAAGACAATGAAACAAATCTTCAAATTCTGAAGAAATAATATTCTAACAGAGTGTGCCATACAATAAACATTAAACACGAGTAAAGCATATTAGAAGGTGACAAGTACTAGAGAAATAATGAAATATAACAAAACAGGGAGATTGGGAAATGCAGGGAGATGAGGAAGGACAGCAGATTGCATTATCAGAAAAAGAGGTCAGGGAAGGACTCACGGAGGAGAGTTGGGGGCAGAAGGAAAGGAAGAACGAGAGGATTTGCCCAGTGGATATACAACGAAGAGAACTGCAAAGAGTACACCTTTAAAAAGGAACACGAAAATAAAAATAATAGAGAAACGTGGTAAGTTTGAGGATCTGTGGGCTTATCAAGGCAAAAACAGGACCACAAGATACAGTGCTGCAGAGGAGGGAAAGTTTTTCACAGGAGGTGACCTTCCAAAGTCAGTGGAGTGGGGCCACTTCCCAGAAGGGGAACAGGACAAGGGAGGGGAGAATCGATGAGGGGGCAGATGTGACTAGGTGATACTGCCCGGCAGCAAAGTGGGAGGTCTCTGGGTCAGAGAGCTCAAAAGGGCAGCTGCAGTTTGGGGTCTTTTCTAACCACATGGTTGGCTTTATCTACAGCTAGCAGATGCTGGGTGCAGTTTTGCAGGGCACGCAAAGACGGCAGGCTGTAAATGGCTGAAAATATGCTTATTCGAGCTCCACTTAAAGAAGTTAGATACACAAGAATTTGAGTTGGCTTTGAGTTAATAGTCGAAACTCATTGTGAAGACTTTAACACTAAAGGAGGCAATATACAGGGTCCATCATGGGCTCATTTCTAAGGAGCAAATATTCCCTCAAAATTTCACATCATCAAACCTAAAGCATAGTATACTACCCAATAATCTAAAACTGAAACAAATGTAATGTACTCAAATATGAGAAAAATACATTATCAGAAAACAGAAAAACTATACCACAAAAATAGCTCTTTTATGCTAAATAATTTGGTAATTTCCATATACAGTATTAGTTTATATCCCTCTGCATTTTAACCACAACATTTGCTTTTATACATCTGTAGCCCCTAGTGGACTGTAAGCCACTGAAAAGCAGCAATTATTTCTAGCTTATCTTAGTACTGTGAGTATCCAGAACAAATTTCTGGCATGTAATGTGTACCCTATTAATATTTTTGAATAGTGAATAAAGGAACATAAAGAATAGAATTGTAACATATCCCCAAGTCCACAAAAGAATCAAGAATAATTCTATTATAATCCATACTTCTTTTGAAGCTATATATTCATTTTTTGGCTTTACAGTTCTAAAATATAACATCAGTCTTTTCCTACATGTCAAATCTTTTAATCAGTAACTAAGCTATCAACTCAAAATTAGGAATTTATGATCCCACATAAATAAATGTCCCAGGTCCAGCTTATTTGCCCCACGACATGTGTTGGTTGCAATTTGGCTTCTGTGTAATTTTTTAGCTTTTCTTTCAGAAATGCAAGATAGCAGCCATGATTCCAGGCACCATTATACAACAGCATCCAATGGCACACGAGAACAGTGGAACTTCTCCATGACTCTCTCTCTTTATCAGGGAGAAAGCACTCTCCCTGAAGCCTCAAGTAAATGCCCCCTTATGTCTCCGTATATAGATCTCGGTGCTGGTTCACACTTCTTACCAATCACCAGCAAAATGAAACTGACTTCTTAGGTTTAAAAAAAAAAAAAAAAAAAAAACAGAGGGCAGAATTAGTGGTTCCAGTTCCACGGAGATGAAATAAGAACATTCTATCCTATCCACCTCAGAAATTATAAGTCTTTGGACAGGACACATTAAGCAAGCCTCTTGGAACTCTGACAAGTAAATAATAAATAAGAGGCATACTTGTGAGGGAAATCAAATCCTGAAAACCAACCCAGACGGTGGCAAATTTCCTGGCTTTTTCCATTCCATATATCCCAGCTGAGGCCCCAGGGCAACCTGAGTCCTGTGACTGCACAGCAAGTGTGGAAAGAAAAAGCTCCAAGAGAAACCCTCTCTCTCTAATTACAAGACTGGGAAGAGGACCCCCCTCTGGGATGGAGAATGTGGGAATACCCAATTTTTTCCTCTTTTTATTCTCCCTGCTTGGTGCTAAGGCAAGCCCCAGTCAGGAAGCTGCTAGGCTTGAGCTAGCCTGACCACCACAGCAATGGTATATGAGAGAAAATACTTCCCTCTGAAAAGAACAACAGGGAAAAGGGGATCCTGTAATCCTACACTTTCTTCTTTAAAAAAAAAAAATATTTACTTTTGAGAGAGAGAGCGAGCGTAAGGGGGAGAGGGGCACAGAGAGAGAGGGATACACAGAATCTGAAGGAGGTTCCAGGCTCTGAGCTGTCAGCACAGAGACCAATGCAGGGCTCAAACTCAGGAACCGCAAGATCATGACCTGAGCCAAAGTCAGACATGTAACCAACTGAGTCTCCCAGGAGCCCCCTATATTTTCTTTTAAAAGTTTTATAGTTTTAAGTTTCACCTTTAGACCTATGATCCACTTGAATTAATTCTCCTGGTGTAAAATTTCCTTTTCTTGCATGTGAATGAAAAATGTTTCCAACACAATTTGTTGAAAAGACCATCCTTTCTCCACTGAATTGCTTTTACACTTTAACCAAAATCACACGGCCATATTTGTGTAGCTCTATTTTTGTTTCATTGATTTACGTATCTAATATGTCACTATAATTATTGTCTTAAAATTTGGTCACAAGATTCGTCTAATTTTATTCTTATTCAAAATCATTTTAGCTATTTTAGTTGCACGGTCTTTACATATAAATTTTAGAATCAGCTTGTCTATATCTGCAGAAAAAATCCTGCTGGGATTGTGACTAGTATTTCATTAAATCTATAGATCATTTCAGGGAGAACTGACATCTTTACTATGTTGAATCTTCCAATCATGAGCACAATATGTCTCTCCATTTATTTAGGTTTTCTTTTATTTCTTTCATCAGTGCTTTATAGGCTTCAAGAATGGATTTTATACGTTTTCTTATATTTATACCTAAGTACTTCATTTTATTGGAGCTTTAGTAAGAGATATCATTTTTATTTATTTTTTCTTCCAAGATTTTATATTTAAATTCCAGCTAGTTAACATACAATGAAATATTAGTTTCAAGGATAGAATTTAGTGACTTAGCACTTACATACAACACCCGGTGCTCAACACAAATGCCCTCCTTAATCCCCATCACCTGTTTAACCCATTCCCTCACCACCACCAGCACCTCAATACTTTCAGCTTGTTCTCTATAGTTGAGTCTGTTTCTTGAATTGCCTCTCCCTTTTTCCCCCCTTTGATCATTTTTTTTCTTTCTTAAATTCCACATGAGTGAAATCATATGGTTATTTGTCTTTCTCTGACTTGTTTCACTTAGCATGATACTCTCTAGCTCCATCCACATCATTGAAAACAGAAAGATTTCATACTTTATTATGCTTGAGTAATATTCCATTGTATACATATAATACACACATACACACACACACACACACACACACACACACACACACACCATATTTTTACTGATTCGTCAATCGCTGGACATCTGGACTCTTTCCAAAATTTGGCTATTATAGATAATAATGCTGCTATAAACATCAGGCTTCATGTGTCCCTTTGAATTAGTATTTTTGTATCCTTTGGGTAAATAGGTAGCAGTATAATTACTGGGTCATAGGGTAGTTCTACTTTTAATTTTTTGAGGAACCTCTATATTTTTTCCAGAGTGGCTTCACCAGTTTGCATTCCCACCAGCAGTGCAAGAGGATTCCCCTTTCTCTGCATCCTCACCAATGCCTGTTGTTTCCAGTGTTCTTAATTTTATCCATTAAAATTAACAAGGCCATAGGTTGCCTTCTAGTTTTGTTGACTGCTTCCTTCATTGTGCAGAACTTTTTTATTCTGATGAAGTCCCAATAGTTCATTTTTGTTTTTGTTTCCTTTGTCTCAGGAGACATATCTAGTAAGAAGTTGCTACAGCCAATGTCAGAGAGGTTACTGCCTGTGTTTCCCTCTAGGATGTTAATGATTTCCTATCTCACATTTAGGTCTTTCATCCATTTTGAATTTATTTTTGTGTATGGTGTAAGAAAGTGGTCCAGTTTCATTCTTTTGCATATTGCTGTCCAGTTCTCCCAACACCATTTGTTTTAGAGACTTTTTCCTATTGGATATACTTTCCTGCTTCACTGAAAATTAATTGACCATATAGTTGCAGGTTCACTTCTGGGTCTTCTAATTCTGTTCCATTGTTCTATGTGTTCTTTTTTTGTGCCAGTACATACTGTCTTGAAAGTGATATCATTTTTAAATTATGGTTCCTAATTGATTATTGCTAGCATATAGAAATACAGCTAATTTTTGTGTGTTGACTTTGTATCCTACAATTTTTATACACTTAGTTCTAGAAACCTTTTTGCAAGTTCCTTGAGATTTTATAAATAAGCATGTTATCCACATATAGGGACAAGTTTTCTTTCCTCCTTCAATCTGTATAACTTTTGTTTCTTGTTATTACTTTATTGTTCCGGCTGAGACATCTAGTACTAAATTTAAAAAGTGGTGAGAATGACATTCTTCCTTTGTTCTTGATTTTACAGGGTAAGAATTCAGTCTATCATCCTTAAGAATAATGTTAGCTGTGGGGTTTTTTATATATGCCCTTTTGCCTATTACTAGTTTGCTGAGACTTTTTATCAAGAACAGATGATGAATTTTGTCAAATATTTTTTCTACATCTATTTATATAACCATGTGGTTTTTCTCCTTAAACTATTCACATGTTCCGTTACATAGATGAATTTTTTTTTCAGTATTGAACAAGTATTGCATGCCCAGGATAAACCCCAGTTGATTATACAGTATCATTTTCTTCAATATTGCTAGGTTCAATCTGATAATATTTTGTTGAGGATAATTGTGTCTATGTTCATGAGGGATTTAACATAAAGTTCTTCTTGTGATTCCACTTATCCCCATTATTTTTGAGGGGTTATCATAGGTTTTAAAATATACATCTTTAAGGGCACCTGAGTCACTGAGTCCGTTAAGCGTCCAACTTCAGCTCAGGTCACGATCTCATGGCTCATAAGTTCAAGCCCTGCATCAGGCTCTATGCCAACAGCTCAGAGCCTGGAGTCTGCTTTGGATTCTGTGTCTCCGTCTCTCTCTGCCCCTCCCCTATTCGTGCTCGCTCTCTCTCTCTCTCTCATTAAAACAATTTAAATATACATCTTTAATTAACAAAGTTTACCTTGAATATTACTTCCTGTGTGGTATAAGGACATTACAATACTGTAGTCTCATTCCCTCTCTCCCATAATTTGTACTATTGCTGTTGTACCTTCTACACTTACATATGCTATAAACACACAGTGCATTGTTACTATTTTTTTTTGCCTTAGACAGTTATCTTTCAAAACAAGGTTTACTCCGCCTCAGCCACATTAACATTTTGGACTGGATAGTTGTTATGTGAGGCTTTCCTGTGCACTGTAAAGTGTTTAAAAGTATTCCTAACCTCTGCCCACTAGATATCAGTAACACCACCCCAATGGTAAAACCAAAAATGTCTCCAGATAATGCCAGAGTCCCTGAGGGATGAGAAAAGAAGGATATATCCCCTGGTTGAAAAACACTGCTTTATAGCAATTTTTAAATTTTTTTGAAAAAATGTTTAATGTTTACTTTTGAGAAAGGGGAGTAGTGGGGGATGGCAAAGAGAGGGAAACACAGAATCCAAATCAGGCTCCAGTCTCTGAGCTGTTAGCATAGAACCCAACGTGGGGCTCAAACTCACAAACTGTGAGATCACGACCTAAGCCTAAGTCAGACGCTTAACTGACTGAGACACCCAGGTGCCCCTAAATTTTTAAATAATAAATTTAAGTTTACCATCATTACTTCCATTTTCCATGTTCATTTCTTTGTGTAAGTCCAAGTTACCATTCTCTCTCATTGTCTCTCTGCATAAAGAATATATGTTACTACTTCTTATGGAGCAGGTCTTCTAGAGATGAATTTCCTCTTGTCTGAAAAAAAAAAGCAATGCTATTTTTCTTTATTTTTTGAAATTCATTTTCAGGGGAAGAGAATTAACAGAGATTTTTCTTTCAATACTTTAAAGATGTTCCGCCATTACTTTCTGGCTTGCATAGTTTCTGAGAAGTTCACTGTAATTGTTTGTTCTCTGTATCTTTGTTCCTCTATATGTGATGCTCCTTTTTGTTCTGCCTTTAAGAATTTTGTCTTTGTCTTCTGTTTTCAGTAGTCTCATTATGATGTGGATAGGTGTGTATATTTAGATAAGGGGGCAGTATTGTGTGTGTGTGTGTGTGTGTGTGTGTGTGTGTGTGTGTGTGTGTATGTGTGTTCTCTGAGACTCTTGGACCTGTGGTTTGGTTTCTGTCATTTATTTTGGTAAATTCTCACCATTATTTCTTCAGCCATTTTTTTCTGGACTATCTCTCGTTTCTCCTTCTTGGATTCCAATTCCACGTATGTTAGAATACTTGATATTGTCCAACAGCTCTCACATGCAAACAGGAAATTATGCTGTTCAGGATACAATTTATACACCCCTCCCCCAACATACATACATATTTCCTTAGAGAAATATTTTTCCTACTTTAATAAGTATTAGTTATTTAGAGATACAAAGTTAAGAGAAGAGAATGATCTTTGAGGAAGGAAGGACTTCTGTCTTTATGTCATTGGATTAGAGCCAGAAATACTAAAAGGAAAGAGTTCAGAAAAGGAGCCAGAATGTGGAAGCTTTAGGGTACTCAACTTTTTTATCCTAATCCTTTAGAGAGCAAAGCCTGAAAAAAGAATTGAAAGGCTGATCCTTGAGCTGGGAAATGAAAAACCAGAACAGTGAATGTAAGAGGAGAAAAAGTAGCACTGGCCAGGCAGCAGCAATGTTTGCCCAGCACACAGGACTTGTCAAGAAAAAATGCAAAAAGGAATGTCATCTTGGAGCAATCCTTGGAAGGAAGGAGGCAGGGAAGAGTCCCATCTCCTATTTCTCTTTGGTCAAGTTTACATGCAGGAAGCTTCTCTCTTCAAACACACTTCTGGGTTGTGTCATCCAGTCCCCTGAAATCTCAAAACCAAGTCCTAACATCCAGAATGTCTTCTTCCATTCACATCTAGAAGTAGACAGGCTAGTCAGCACATGTGTGACACCAACACATAAAGAGAAAAGGAGGATGGGAGGCAATCTGAAAGGTAGACAAGGTTTATGTCTAACAGTGTCTATCTGCTGGCTCCAGCCAAATGGAGTCCATCCTCTTGCTTGACTGACCTGTTTGGTTACTATTTCATTGTCCTTATCTATCATCAATACCAGCCGGCCCTTCCAAGTAATATCCCTCCCCTAGCCCTATCATAAGGTTGACTTGTATCAGCCTCCAGTTATAAGCAACATATCACCAGTTACTTTTTCCTTCAATGCATATAAAGTTTTCTCCTCTAGCCAATCAAATTTTCTAGAAGTAAAAGCTCCTGTGTTCAGGCAAAACAAAAGAACCCAAATTCTTATTCTGAAGATTTGGGACATATATTTAATGAGACAAACATTTATTGAGCATATATTCTATGCCAGGAACTGCTCTGCATTTTAAAGAATGCCAAAGAAACAGATTTCTTTTATCTCCTAATCCTTTTTTTTTTCTCACTTCTGCTGTTTCCATTTGGTCTATTTCACTACTCCTTAGCAGATCCAAAAGAAGAGGGAGAAATGAAAGAGAGATTTATTTCATAGCAATAAGACAGCTTTTAAGATAATTCTGAAAAAAAGGTTGTAACTTTTGTTTAAAATGGAGATCTATAGTGCTGTTTCAATGACTCCATCTCCCTTCACCAATGGGTAATTGAAAGTAGACTGCTATACATTAATAGGAATTTATTTGTGTTAATGATCTGAAGATACTTCATCTTCACTTTAGTGTAGAAGTGATGTCAGATCCCGGGCTGAAGAAGAAAGTAACCTCTTGAGAAGTTACCTTCAGAGAAAGTAGGGTTTAAAATACAGCTGGTTATTATTTGTTCATTCACGTTACTTGCCCTAATGTAGTTGTTCTCAAACTACCCGGATGAATGAGCTATATAGGTGTTTTCCAGATTCCCTAGCTATGGAAAATATAACCCAATCCTTACAAGGGTTGTTTATTTGATTTTGACCGAGTAGCATGTACTAAGCATGCTTTGCTTGTTTTAAGCCAGGTTGTCTAAGTTTCTTCCAGTCAAAAACACAAATAACAACAGTGATTCACTTGTAAAAGTGCTTTGAAGTAGAGGAAGTTGAAAGCAGTGAGACCAGATGTCAAATTAAGATAGCAGGTGGCTCACAGTTCCTGACTTTTCTGCTTACAAGTTGCTGAAGGTTTAAAAAAAAAAAAAAAGACACTAAATCACAACAACATTGGAAACTAAGAATACCAAACGATAATCTTCCATACTCTTAGAAAGAATTATGTGCAGACTTCTAAGTGAGCAAAGAGACCAGCAAAACAAATAGTTACCTATCTAGATGACTACTTATGTATAATGTGAATAGCTAAAAAATAAGAGATCACAAACCTTGCACTGGGTGAACGACATTTCTTTTACTATGAGCAGGGCAAAAGTCTACCCAGACTCACTAGGGGCCAGGAATTATCACTGAGATTCTAAAACTAAAGAATTGAAAAGGATTTTTTTACTAGCTCTCTGACCAATGGAAATAATTGAGAAGCACAATCTGTGGCTCAATTGTCTTATGCCACTAGAAACCAAGGAGTCCAGTTACATGGCCTGTGGGCAACCTCTTCATGGGGTCAGTGATGACTGGTCTTATGGAACTAGTTAGGCTTGTATATCAGAATCCAGAGTTTGGGTGAGCATATTTTTTTACCTGATAACATCTGGCACTTGTGGGTTGTCAATATTCTAAATCCTCTCTTCCTCTACAATCTGTTTCTCAGACACAGCTAAGAGAATGCCATGTTACTCAAAGTTAATAAGAAATAGATCCTTCTGGAAATAAGGGCCTGGGGACTTCAGGTAGAAGAATGGTAAAGTTCTGAAGAGGATGGGAGAAGACAGATCACCTGTTACAAGACCCACAGGGACACACTCTTTGAGACACACAAAGAGCAAAAGCAGTGATAAGAACTTCCAAGTCTGCTGGTCTGAAAATATACAGAAATGAGAAGAGTTTGGAGCTGGGAAATGCAAGGTCACAACAAATGTGGGGTACTGTGCCACCTACAAGAGAGTTAAAATCTATAATTGTGGAAAGAACCCACAATTAATTGAAGATTGAAGATCTGAGAACACAGGAGCTAATAGAGTTGGAAAAAAATCCATTGGGAAGCTATAAATATATGAGATGACCAATAATAGAAGGAAAGGCTCCTCAGAAAAGTCTGTATGCTTGTAGTTCCCTATCATGAATTCCACAAGAGAAGGCAATTTGCATGGTAGGTGAATAAATGTTTTTCCAAAACATGGAAATTTTAGTATCACAGATAACCTATTGATGGGAGAGTTCTGTTTAAAGCAGTAGAATCAGAACAACTTAAGTGGATTTCCTGGTATGCTAGCAAAACTGAAATCTTAAATTTATTTTTCTCTCTTTTGGTTGGCTATTTTCTCTGACCATCCTTTTTCCCAGACAATAGGAAGTCTTGGCTATGGTCTCTGGCAACAGTAAAAAGCTTCCACATCAGTAGTTCTCAACCTTGTTTTTTTGAATGCTGTAATTTTTGGCACTCCAAAAACACCAACGCTAAACAAGCCAGGAATAATTATAACACAAATACTATTAGAGAATAATATCTCATGCTCTTTGAAAGCATCTAGTTATTGCACTATTCACATGGTCACACTTCAATACTATGTTACTTTTTAAAATCCTCTTTACAGCCAGAACCACACTGTCAGAAGACAAAGTCCTCATGGGGCACCTGGCTCAGTCAGTTGAGCATCTGACTCTTGATTTCAGCTCAGGTCATGATCCCAGGATTGTGGGATCAAGCCCCATCTCAGGCTCCACACTTAGTGTGGAACCTGCTTAGGATTCTCTCTACCTCTGCCCCTCTCCCCAGCTTGTTTGCATGTGCTCACTCTCTCTCAAAAAAAAAAAAAAAAAAAAGAAAAAGAAAAAGAAAAAGAAGGAGGAGGAGGAGGAGGAGGAAGAGGCAAAGTGGCAAAGTCCTCACACGCTCCACTAAATGCCTAATCCTTTTCTGGCACCAGTTTGATAAGGTGCTAACATTCATGCCCATTATATGTCCTGCTTAGCTTAGTGATTCACTCAATGAACAGCAACCTTTCAAATGTATCTGAAGTTGTAGCCAAAATAAATCAAAGGCTCATAATGCAACAGTTAATGTAGCACATGAGTTGAGAATCTCTGTCCTAAATTCATGTATCTTGCCCAAGCAGAAACAAGTAAGGAACCAAGCAGAAAAGAGGCCTGAAATGGTTGACAGAGATCAAGAGCCCTAGGCATTAGGGACAAATGTTCATTCACTTGATGCACTTCCTCAAGGATTTATCTTGCTGTGGCGTTGGCCTGGAATCAGAACGAGGGAGGTCTGTTCCGGACATGGCCAAAAGACAGGGGACAAAATAGGGCCCCAGCTCCATGTGGGCTAGACTGGGGCCAAGATTCTCTACAGGTATTAGAATCTAAAGCTTTAGACTAATAATGGGAAGAGTTTCCCATGAGAACCTGCAAGAACATTGGTGGCTGATTGAGGATGATGCAATCCAGGACCCAGGCCAATCCTCTGTATTTCCACCTTGTGGAAACAATTAGTATGATGTGGAAAAATTGCCAATTTAAATTTTCTGTGACAAAATGAATGGTCTACATGCTTAATAATTTCCTATGTCCATATATCCATTTTTTAACAATAATCACAGCATCATAAAGCCCTCAAAACCAAGATTTTCTCATAAAGGGGTACTGAAAGCAAAGATGTAGTAAATTCATCTGATGTAGGTAGAACTAAAAATACAGTATTTCTTTCTTGGGTTGGTAACTAGAAAAATAAAAATGCATTTAAAAATTTGAAGTTACAAACTGAAAAGATTAAAAGTAAACACATATCTTCCAAATAATACAATACATAAACGCAGATAATGATGCAGATAGACAAAAACATTAAAAAGAGAGAAAGCGGGGTGCCTGGGTGGCACAGTCGGTTAAGCGTCCGACTTCAGCCAGGTCACGATCTCGCGGTTCATGAGTTCGAGCCCCGCATCAGGCTCTGGGCTGATGGCTCAGAGCCTGGAGCCTGTTTCCGATTCTGTGTCTCCCTCTCTCTCTGCCCCTCCCCCGTTCATGCTCTGTCTTCTCTGTCCCAAAAATAAATAAAAAACGTTGAAAAAGAAAATAATAAATAAAAATAAAAAGAGAGAAAGAAAAAATACACTTTAAGGGAATGGGAAAGACTTTTTAAAGTAAAAAAGTAGGATTTTAAAAAACTACATTATGAAAAAAAATTTTTTTAAAAACTACATTACGAATCTAAGTTTGCTCTTAAAAATGTTATGGATGTATATATTTATACATACATATGTGTTCAGAAGAAAAACCAATTATTAATCTCTACTTGGTGATATTGTTTTATTTTCATTTTTTTCCTATTTTCTACTAAAAGTTTGCATCGCATTTATAATTCAAAAAATTATTGTGATAAAATGATAAAGGCTATGGTAGAAGTTAATATCCAAAGGCTTGAGTCAGGGTGTATTCAGCCACGTGGTAGACTAGAATCGAGACTGACTTGGGGGGCGCCTGGGTGGCGCAGTCGGTTAAGCGTCCGACTTCAGCCAGGTCACAATCTCGCGGTCCTTGAGTTCGAGCCCCGCGTCGGGCTCTGGGCTGATGGCTCGGAGCCTGGAGCCTGGAGCCTGTTTCCGATTCTGTGTCTCCCTCTCTCTCTGCCCCTCCCCCATTCATGCTCTGTCTCTCTCTGTCCCAAAAGTAAATAAAACACGTTGAAAAAAAAAAAATTAAAAAAAAAAAAAAAAAAAGACGGACTTGGTGTTCCAGACTGAATGTTGAGGCTCTAGTCCCAGTGTGACAGTATCTGCAGGTGGGGCCTTTGGGAGGCAATTAGATTTTGATGAGGTCATGAGGGTGTAGCCCCACTGATCACACTGATGGGATCAGTGTGCTTATATGAGGAGGAAGAGACCAGAGCCCTCTCTCTCTTGCTATTGGAGGGCACAGCGAGGAGACTGTAAGCCAGGAGAGGGCCTGCACCAGAACCTGACTGTGCTGGCATCCTGATCTCAGGCTTCCCAGCCTTCAGAACTGTGAGAAATAAATATCTGTTGCTTAAGCCACACGTTCTGTGGAATTTTAGTCTAGCAGCCTGAGCTAAGACACTTGGCAGCAGACAATCTGACAAGAGGGTTCAAATTGCTGCTAACTAGCTGCGTGACCTTCAGACTTCATTCACTTCCTCTGATAAATACAGCAGTGGACCCCTCGGTCTCTAAGATCAGCCTATCTCAACAGCTGAACTTTAAATTATCCTGCAGGAAAGGTGGTGAATGGTGTCCAGGGCCATGCTGCGCAGATGGAATTGGCCTGCCACAATGACAACTGCCAGAACTGGGGGTAGGCTACAAGCCCCTCCTTTCAGGAGTGCTGGTCCTCTCCTCTCTGCTACTTTGCCTACAGTTAGGCTGAGCTACAGACAGGTAGCAATCAGAGGTGCCCTGGCTGTAGCTTAGTAGGGAGCAGGATCTTCATTCTCAAATGAAGACAGGGCACCGTTTTAACAAGAATAAAACTGTGTATTTACTACAAAATGACAAGTCACGGATAGACTAAAGCGTCCTGCAATATATTTTAATGCAATGAAACAGCTTTTGAGCAATTCAGCCCTTGGACCAAAGAGAGCTGAAGTGGTCCTTCCCCCAGGTGCCACATAATACAAACTCTGAAATACCAGGTGATTGTTACATCCTTTGTTTGGTTTGGCCTTACAAGAAAGTTTTTGCAAGTTCAGTATTTAGTGAGCAAAAGAATTTATGGGAGAGGGACAGAGGATAAGGAGGTCCGGCAGGCCACAGGGTGGTAGACCGACAGCTGACGAATGTGTGTTGGGATAAGAACACATAAGGGAGCAAAGAAAAGGCAGCTCCTGTCCCAGGGAAATGAGAAAAAGTGACTGCTCCGAATCACCCTGAAGTGGATGTCTGGACAGCTGTATTTCCAACGTAAGAAGTTTGTTCCCTTCATTTGCTCCACAAGTTTTGTTTGAAAACTGCCTAGAACTTTCTGGAAACCCTTAATCAGAAAAGCAACTTGTGGAGGCAAGGAACTGCACCTGGGTCCTTGAGGCACTTGACTAAGTCAGTCTGTCCCAGATGGAGGAGTGTCTGGTCACCCCCAAGGATCACCTCCAAGGCCTAGCTGAGCTAGACCCAGCTCACTCCCCCCAACCCCCTCCACTCTCTGACCCAGCAGATCTGGGACTACTTAGATTCCTAGGTAGCAGGGATGGTCTGGAGGGCAAGGCTCCTCTCACTGTAGACCTTCAAGAAATTATGAAAGGAGCCACCCACCGGAGCCAAGTGGGACCATGGTTCAGGCCTTGGGCCATTCTTGATTTGTAACTTTGAAACATTTAGACATAAGGGGAATGAGATCACACTCAGAGTCTTGCCCCAGGTCCCACAACTCAGAGGGCCTGAACTTATGTACAGCTTATAGAAACAAGTCTAATGTCTTTATAATTGCATTATAAGGGCTCTGCAGTGTGGTGATAAGAGCTTAAGCTTTATAAGCCTACAAGTTCCATCTTAAATCACACCCCTGGGAAAGTGTCTACTCCCAACAATTACAAGACCCAAGGGCCCGGGGCGACACGACTCAGTGCATGCTCTGGGACATCATACTTCCAGGATCCATGTCACTGTAGGAAGGCAGCCTGGGGGGATTTCTTTCCCCCATTTTTCTCCAGTCTGTGATAAAGTATTTCCTGTCAATCCATCCTCATATTTATGTTATGGGTATATAGTTCCCTTTAGTTCAGGAGACTTTAAAAGCCCCCCATAAAAGATAACTTGCTAGAGTTGCATGGTTATTTCTTTGATGGGGAAATTTACAATGACTCAAACTGTGACAACAAAAATGACTGTTCCTGTGTTCTAATAGCTTGAGAAGTGACTTTACACCAAATTATGCAGTATCTGAGCTTCTACATTAGGATCAGTATGAGGGTCCCTATGCTGGGAGACAGGTGGCCCTAGTGCCACTATTGGCTATGTGACCTTGTACTGGCTGGGTGATCTTTACTGCTAGTCGCTCAACCTTTCCTGCCTCAGTTTTCTCTTGAAATGATATACTCTCTATCTACATCAAAAGGCAGAAATGGGAGTTAAATAATGCAATGAAAGTGAGAGTGTATTGAAAATTAATATAAAGTACTTAAAGATTAATGCAGGTTTATTACTATCACTACATACACCAGGGCTGTCCAAAAGAGCTTTCTATGTCTATAGAAATGTTCTATATATGTGCTATCCAACAGAAGCCACTAGCCACATGGGACTGGAACATTTGAAATATGTCTACTACAACAGAGGAATTGAATTTTTAATTTTCTTGACTTTTACTTAATTTTAACTTAAATTTAAATAACCACATATAGCTAGTGGGTGCTCCATACATAGACTCTAGTGGACATCTGTTGTCTGGGCCTGCTCAGCATCTATTTCATCTCTCTCTAGTGACAGTACCAGGATGGTACCATGTGTCAACCTGACTGGACTAAGGGATGACCAGAGCCGATAAAACAGTGTTTCTGGGTGTATCTGTGGAAGATGTTTCTGGAAGACATTAGCATTTGAACTGGTGAGCTGAGTAAGCAGAGGGCATATCCAGTGGCAGTGGGCACTATCCGAACCGTTGAGGGCCCAAAAAGAACAAAAAGGCAAAGGAAGATTGAACTTGCTCTCTCTGCTTGAGCTGAGACATCCATCTTCTCCCACCTTCAGACATCACGGTTCCTAGTTCTCAGGCTGTCAGACTCAGACCAGGACTCATACCATCAATTCCCTCATTCTCCTCCTAAGTACATCACTACCTGTCCTTATTCTTTAGATTGCAGACTTCTTGACCTCTATAACCACATGAGCCAATTCCTATAGTAAATCTCCTCATACAGATCTACATACCTATATCTGTATCTATTGTACCGGTTCTATTTCTCTAGAGAAGCCTGGCTAAGTATCCAGGTATCCTTTGGAGGGATTGCCTTTCATTCACTGTGTGTGGTCAATCATGCTGTCTTCCTCTAGCCAACTGCACATGGTCCCAATAAAGCCAGAGATCATTGGTCAGGACTTGGAATTTTCAGGGAACTTTTTGCAAGGATGGGTAGAAAAACAAGTGATTAGAGTTGATTCAACCCAGCAGCAGTGGTGTCTCTGACACTCTTCATTTATTCCTGCTATCTGGTTCTCCTGGACTTCCCAATACCTTCAAAGGCCATTTTTCAACTACTACTTCTCTGTGGGCTGTGGGCCACCGCACATTGTGTCAATTAAGTCAGATCCTATTGCTTACAACCTAACCAATACGTATGACAACAAAATTTCAAAGTATCGATTTCTCAGCAAAGATCGGGTGAATTCAGAGAACATGTTTCACAGTTCTTCCAAGATTCTCTGAAGGTGAGAAAGTGAGAAATCTCTATAGATTTATTTCACTACATCCAAATAATGATCGAAGATGTTTGTTATGTCTTTTAATCTGAAAAACGCCTCTTAAAGTAAAAATGTTCATAGAAGCTGGTGGGAGAAATCCACACCCAGGTATCTTTGGGTCTTCCATCCAGGCAGGAAGAGGGTGTGCAGTAAACCCCTGTATAAAATCTTCCCTCCGGGATAGAAGGAACATACTTAAAGATCATAAAAGCCATTTATGAAAAGCCCACAGCTAACATCATCCTCAACGGGGAAAAACTGAGAGCTTTTTCCCTGAGATCAGGAACACGACAGGGATGCCCACTCTCACCGCTGTTGTTTAACATAGTGCTGGAAGTTCTAGCATCAGCAATCAGACAACAAAAGGAAATCAAAGGCATCAAAATTGGCAAGGATGAAGTCAAGCTTTCGCTTTTTGCAGATGACATGATATTATACATGGAAAATCCAACAGACTCCACCAAAAGTCTGCTAGAACTGATACATGAATTCAGCAAAGTTGCAGGATACAAAATCAATGTACAGAAATCAGTTGCATTCTTATACACTAACAATGAAGTAACAGAAAGACAAATAAGGAAACTGATCCCATTCACAATTGCACCAAGAAGCATAAAATACCTAGGAATAAATCTAACCAAAGATGTAAAGGATCTGTATGCTGAAAACTATAGAAAGCTTATGAAGGTAATTGAAGAAGATTTAAAGAAATGGAAAGACATTCCCTGCTCATGGATAGGAAGAATAAATATTGTCAAAATGTCAATACTACCCAAAGCTATCTACACATTCAATGCAATCCCAATCAAAATTGCACCAGCATTCTTCTCGAAACTAGAACAAGCAATCCTAAAATTCATATGGAACCACAAAAGGCCCCGAATAGCCAAAGTAATTTTGAAGAAGACGACCAAAGCAGGAGGCATCACAATCCCAGACTTTAGCCTCTACTACAAAGCTGTCATCATCAAGACAGCATGGTATTGGCACAAAAACAGACACATAGACCAATGGAATAGAATAGAAACCCCAGAACTAGACCCACAAACGTATGGCCAACTCATCTTTGACAAAGCAGGAAAGAACATCCAATGGAAAAAAGACAGTCTCTTTAACAAATGGTGCTGGGAGAACTGGACAGCAACATGCAGAAGGTTGAAACTAGACCACTTTCTCACACCATTCACAAAAATAAACTCAAAATGGATAAAGGACCTGAATGTGAGACAGGAAACCATCAAAACCCTAGAGGAGAAAGCAGGAAAAGACCTCTCTGACCTCAGCCGTAGCAATCTCTTACTCGACACATCCCCAAAGCCAAGGGAATTAAAAGCAAAAATGAACTACTGGGACCTTATGAAGATAAAAAGCTTCTGCACAGCAAAGGAAACAACCAACAAAACTAAAAGGCAACCAATGGAATGGGAAAAGATATTTGCAAATGACATATCGGACAAAGGGCTAGTATCCAAAATCTATAAAGAGCTCACCAAACTCCACACCCGAAAAGCAAATAACCCAGTGAAGAAATGGGCAGAAAACATGAATAGACACTTCTCTAAAGAAGACATCCGGATGGCCAACAGGCACATGAAAAGATGTTCAGCGTCGCTCCTTATCAGGGAAATACAAATCAAAACCACACTCAGGTATCACCTCACGCCAGTCAGAGTGGCCAAAATGAACAAATCAGGAGACTATAGATGCTGGAGAGGATGTGGAGAAACGGGAACCCTCTTGCACTGTTGGTGGGAATGCAAATTGGTGCAGCCGCTCTGGAAAGCAGTGTGGAGGTTCCTCAGAAAATTAAAAATAGACCTACCCTATGACCCAGCAATAGCACTGCTAGGAATTTATCCAAGGGACACAGGAGTACTGATGCATAGGGGCACTTGTACCCCAATGTTCATAGCAGCACTCTCAACACCCTTTGACCTAGCTGAATTTAGCTGTAGGTGTGGGTAGATGATGCTTCACCTGTTGACAGCTTCCTATTTAGCTCCTGGGTCTCCTGAGCCAAAGGACTTTCCTTGACACCAAGAGAACTTACTCTGGTCCACTCAGTTACAACCAGAAGTATGGGGTTATCACTGCTGGAGTCAACTTTCACCGAGAGAAGGCAGAAATTAGTGGATCAATATTTCAGCTTCCAATTCATGGGACACACAATTTCTTGAGGGACCCAGAGATCGAGCCCTAACTGCCCGCAGTAGTAACCCACCTCTGACTATGCCCTTAATTGACTTTCTGTCTTTTCTATCTCACACTGTCATTTCCTCACTTGTGAGTTTTGGGTTCATCTTTGAACTCAACTGCCTGCAGATAAGACCTGGTCTCAGATTTTCAGGAATAGAGAAGGAAGGAGGTAAAACCTGGTCACTCACTGTCTTTGGTTAGATTGGTAGATCCACAGGTCCTAAGAAGTAACCAGACCCCTGTTGCTGAGCAAAGCACTCATATTTCCTGCAATGGAAAGCAGCCTGGGACCTGAGAAGCAGCTGAACATCAGTACTGGGGAGGTTTCCTGGGTAGTCCTGCAGCAAATTTGCCAGATACTTAGTGCATTTATCCTTTTAGCTGAATGGGAAATTCTGGGCCAGAGAGAAGATTTTGAAATGTGTATTTGTGACTGTCCTTAGCAAATGCTGTAGCCCCAGACATGCCTGATATCCCACCATGGCCTTCTCCCCCTCCTCCTTCACATTGTCAGGCTCTCCTTTGCTCTGTCTTACATTTTCATTCTTCCCCCTAGAAAAGTAGGGTCAGGAAGGATGAATAGATTGAGAATATCTCCTTAACCTCCCGTGACCACAGAAAATAATGATCCCCAAAAGGGTCAGTAGCTTGATCATGATTCATGCCTGAGGTGGACCACACATCAGCTTAGCAAAGAGAAGAACAACAAAATCATTCAAAGCACATCCGAGTGGAGTTTGCCAGAAATGACATAACACTGGGTGACGTCAAGCCCAGCACCCATATAGGCAGTGGCTACCACCTACAAAATGCAGTTAAGAATGATTGATCATCCTATCACAGATCATAAATCCAAATTGTAATTAACATGCAAAAGAGAAGAAGCTATCTTGTAATCTTAACAGAAAATTGCTTTGACTTAGGGTTTATTCTTTTATCTTTTTTGGTCCACTGCCATTCTGAATAGATAAAAACACAGGTTTGAGTTTTGCTTTCTGACTTGTTTCGGGTTCTTCGACTTTGCTTTTTCTCTTTATTTTTTAGTTTCATCCAGCACAAGTTGGGGGTACAAAGTGGGGGTGTGTTAAAAGGCTTGCATCAGAAATCCAAGATCTGATTCAAAAAAGTCATTCTAATGACTAGTTTTCAAACAATGGTCCAGGAGTCCTAGGGTTCTGACAAGGCATCTTACGGCCACTGGAAACCAGAAAGGGAAGATCTGGCCCCCCTGCTTTGCTTCACCAGACCATTTCTATTTGCTGCATTAGAGTTCTGGAAAGGATTCTGTTTGAGAAAAAAAATCCCACTGCTAACATAAAATCTGAAAAACAGTTATCTTATATTTTAATACCACGCTTACATATTCATTGAGTGGTAATTAAGGAAGAATTGTTCCTCCATTTGCTATATTAGGGAATCTAAGCTTTACACATGTATTCTAGTTGGCTAAGAAAAGTGGGCATTTGTTGGCAGTTTTAATTGTTTGCTGGTCAGTTAGCTCCCATTTTCAGGAAATTCTCCCACTCCATTGGGTGCAGAGTTGGTGGTGCACAGTGCCCCCATTTTCCTCTCTGAAAGATGAAGGATTTCTCCTTTTTCCCCACCCTTGGTGACCACATAATGACATGGGCTCACCTGATTAGGTGCAGAAATAGTTTCTGTTGCTCACAATCAAGAATCTAAATGAAGCACCATAGGTATAAAAATAAACACACCAATGTTTGGTTTACCCTATTATAAAGACTTGATTTAGATAACAATGCTAAATAGCATTTATGATGTATAATAGCTTTATATTTTATGCTGGTTAAATTTAAGTAAATGATAAATACTAAACCTGTAAGTCATGCTTCATGATCAACAGGCTTTGTTTCTGAAATGCAAGAGAGAGGTAAGATTTTTCTTTTGTAGGATTCATAGGAAAAAACTTTGGATAGGAATTGGACAGCTCCTTAACATTTTCAGTACAATAACCTTCCATTTGGACTTTAGAACGTGTGTAACTCTCCTGAGGCCTCTAAATTTACTTATAAAATGTCTGCAAAATGTCTCCAAATACACCTATTTGATAAAAGCACAATGAATGACAAATGTTTTTGACAGAGACAACGTGGCCATGGCATCTCCAGTGATTAGCTTATGAGAAAAATTAACAGCAGAGGTAGGAGTGATATATATTAGTCAGGATAGGTTATACCACACTAACATAACAAACAAAACCCCAAATCTCAGTGGCCAAACACAACGCACATTTCTTTCTTCCTTTCTTTTTTTATGTTTGTGTATTTTTGAGAGAGAGGCAGAGTACAAGTAGGGGAAGGACAGAGAGAGAGAGGTAGACACAGAATCCGAAGCAGGCTCCAGGCTCTGAGCTGTCAGCACAGACCCCAACGCAGGGCTTGAACCCACAAATCATGGTCACCCATTAGATCATGACCCGAGCCAAAGTCAGATGCTCAACCAACTGAGCCACCCAGGCACCCCACGCAGATTTCTTTCTTACTCATACAGTTCTGATGCAGGATGGGTAACTCTCCAAAGCAGCTGTCCCTGTCTTCGTGTCTGCCCTTCAAGAAACACCCCATTCATTACTGCTGTCAAGTCCTTGTGGCCAAGTGGCACCATGTGATCCAAAATCTTACACGTCTCCTCAGCTATTTTTTTTAATTCTTTAAATAAGAGGCTGAGCAGCATGAATACCAACTGCTGCCGTGCTATTGTTTTATATTATTTATGACTGCTATTATTATTATCAAAATTTATAGCAATCATTAGGCAACAGCCACTGTAACATGCTCAGCAAGCAATCTGTCACTCTTCTCCTTGGTTGAAGGGAATGGAAAGGACATGAGCGGTTACAGCCAAAGCTCTGGGTAGTCTTATGGTAAAGATGATGCAATCCTCGTCCCAGAGAGCTGATGAGACCTTGATAACGGAGAAAGAGAGAGAGGGTACATATGTGCACAAGGAGAGAAGAACAAGAACTAATGAAGGAGATCTGGCAGCCTGTCAGAACTCTAGAGGCCGAAACATCAAAGATGAAAAGAACCTGGGTACAGCAGCACCAGGGTCCACAGAGAGGTTGGCTGCACCAGAGGAGCCAGAAAGGGTGCCTTCGTTCATGATAAACAGCAAAAATAAATATGCCAGCAAGGTTTTTTTTTTTTTTCAAGTCTAGAAGCAACTCCAGCTCCCTGATCCTGATTTAGTATTCACAGTACAACATCCATGCTTGCCCTGTGACTCATAAACTAATAAAAGGAAGACCTCATCTGGTCAAGAACATAACTGCAAAAGCTGAAAGCCATCCATGTCAGACACCATAATTAACTTTGCAGGTTAATTTTAATGATTGTCAATTTATGGGAAACATTCTTTAGGAATACAAATTCTCCAATTTTACCTGAATCACTTATATCTTTCTCTTAGCCAAATTCCATTGAATAAAAAAGCTGCAGAAGATAATTGCCATCCCGGGGTTATGACAACAGCGATATCGATATTAGTACAACCCCTTACATTTGAAGAGTGATTTTTCATCTTTTTCAAAGTGCTTATAATCCATTATCTCATTTGATCTTTATGAGAACTCTCTACAATAGGACATTACATTTCATTTTCAGGACTATGCGCTAGCTCCCTGAGGAGAAGGATAATGTGTCACATAGGCTACAAATCTCCAGTCCTAGCTCGATGGCTGGCGCAAAATAAGCACTCAAAAACTGTTGACAGAATTAATAAATAAATAAGTAAATGTGCGAAAGTTATTTCTATTTGAATAACAAGAAAACTGAAGTCCATAGGAAGTTTCTTTGCTTAGGAGTATGATGCTATTTGGTGGCAGAAACCAGCTATTGTGTCTCCTAGCTTTGTGTTCTTTTCATGTATGCAAATTTCAGTGTAGGACTAGTGCATTTTATATATAAATTCAAGTAAGAAAACATGATCCAAAGAGACAAACTAATCTCGTAATGCAAAACGTCATTCTATTTTGTTAGCCCCATCTCCCATCAGCTGATATGAGATAAGCTAACTACAAGCCAACTCTACCTTTCATACTTGAAACCGTCATTTTGATATGTCCATAGGAAACTCATAGATAAATGGCCAGACTCACAGAAATGTTCTTAGTCTTCTGAAGAAACTGTCTTCGGTTAAAAGAGTACAAAGGAGTCAGGGCTAAAAGAGAAGAGAGATGGGGTGGGATGGGAGATGGATGGGTGGAAGGAAGGAAGGAAGGAAGGAAGGAAGGAAGGAAGGAAGGAAGGA